>NC_133621.1:295235612-295323112 GCF_048593235.1 Sminthopsis crassicaudata
GCTAAAGGCTTCTTTATTACCCATAATCCTGATGAAGAAGATGAGGTTCTGGGAGATTAAAGGCTTATTCTTATTTAAACAGCTGGCAAACAACCAAGGCAGGATTCAAATCTAGATCTCTTGTGTTTCCCTGTTGGCTCTATATCCATTTTACCAGGCTGATGAAAGTGCTACAAGATTTTATCAAAGTCTAAAGCCAGCTTTAGTAAAGACCTGGAGGAGGAAGTCAGGATACTGTTAATCACATGGTCTTTCTAGAACAATCAATTTTTTTAATTGAGAAAATGGAGCAAAAACTCTAGATTGGTGACTCTTAGAACCCACGGTCTCCAGTGAGATCCTCTTCTGAACTCCTGCTTTCCTAATTTCCTTTCCTATGACTTGACAGATCCACTCTGGTCAAAGACCTGTCCCAGGTTTTTAACTACATCTTTACATGGATCATCCTCATCTACTCTCCCAGCAACCTTGACCCTATGGCTTCTCTATCCCATAATTCCCAGTGGATGACTTTTCATAGGATAATAGAATTCTGGACAGAGCTGTCAGTGAGAAATATTGCACGTGGGAAAAGGGATAGAGTAGTATATATGGGATCTCAACTGGGCTTTGGCCATAGGAAAAGAGAACATAGTTCCCAGAAAACTGGGAGATTTTTATAATGCTGGTCACTTCTGAGGACTGGAGGAAAGAAAGCAGGTATTAAGAGTCAGAAGAGATACCTGGGATAAGCCTGATGGATAATATTAAGGGTAGAGAAGAGGTCACTCTGAATATACTCTCCAAGGGAGAAGAATTATTTCCTGACATAGTGTTTTCAGCCCCCTCTAAATTTCAGCCAACTGGGACAAAGTCCCTATGGTGCCATCTCAGTTACATTCTGCTATTCCTCTTGGAAGGGACATCAGTGATAACCTTGTTTAGTGTACTAGTTTTGCAGATGAGGAAATCAAGAACCACAAGAAACGATTGATCCAGGATTGTACAGAATAGGTAGCAAAACTGGGCTCTGACCTCTGTTCTGCTAATTCTGAAGTCCATGATCTTTCCAGTGTACTACATGGTCTACGTTCTCTTTGACTTTAGATTACCCACTTATGTTCCCCCCCCCCAGACATTTGGGGAGGAAACAAAAATGCCCGATAAACCTTCTCCAGCCCCCTTTCCTCCAAGCTTTTCCTTTTCTATTTCAAGGCAGAACCAGGGGGCTATTAACTATTCCCATTCGCTATTCAAGTGAATTCTATGCTATCTCATATCCCAGAACCAATGCAGACAAAAATCAACTTTAAACACAAAATTATTAGGCATCTATTCAAGTCAGAATTCAATCATCTCCAGGAGATTGAGAATTTGCACAAGAGACCAATTGCAGTAGGGTAATTTTACAATTGATAAAGCATCTGGGAAAGGAGCGGGGAGTCCCGGTTTCCCATCTTCACTGCTTGGATGCCAGCTGGACCATGCTCTCTGTTGTCCTCCTTATGCCAATTGCAAATGCCTGGCATCCTACCTGTCTTCCAGCAGTAGCAAAAGCATTGTTCTATTATCAGTTTATTAGAAAAAGTGAGCTGTGTCTAGCTAAGAAGGTGGACAGTCCAGCTCCTAATATCGATAAATTTGATTAGTAAAAGGCAAACAGTGTAGGGTTTTTGTTATTTTTCTTTGTTTATTTTTACAAATACAGTTTAGCTTGCCAAGGGTTCCTTCCTCATTTCACGTTAGACAGTCATCAGGTGTTAAGATCTATATGTGTTTATGAGGTTCTTATTTTGGGGTTTATTACTTAAATTTGTTGTCCATGAAGATGACCCATCTCCCTCTCTCTTCCTGTATCCTATCTTTCGTACTCCTTCTTGCACCCCTGTATACTTTTCCTCTTCCTCTTTCCTTCCTTCCCTCTCTCCATTTTTTCATCTCTGTTTCTTCTCTCTCTCTCTTACACACACACACACACACACACACACACACACACACACACACACACACACATCCCATTCCATATACAACCATTATTGTACACAAGCAGAAATCCATGAAAAAAGTCAAGCAGCATTTCAAAAATTCAATTTCTCATTTGTCATCACTCTGCTTGGCCCTCACTTGAAGCAAAAATATAGAAAGGCAGGAGAGGGAAGGAAGGAAAGAAAGTGGATGTCCTTTTAAGCTTGCAGGTGGGCCGGCTACTCCTGCCCACTCACCAGCTAAGTAATTTACTCCATTCATTATTTGGTTTGAGGAATGGGGTAAAGGCCTCAACAGTGGGAAGTCACCTAGAAATGAGTTGTCAGGACCATATGTAAGAAAGGCAGAGAGAGAAATTTATGTGCATCTCACAAGAGTGACCCCTGACAGTTTCTGCAGATTTCTGAAGCATTTCCCTCAAAACTCCCCTGGGAGGTAAAGAGCATGAGTATTCTCATCCTCATTTAACAGATGAGGAAATTCACAGAGAGCTGCGGCCATCGGCTCATCTATGTACTCCAGTTTGAGGGCTGGAAAGGTCCTTAGAATTCATCTGGTCCAATTCTCTCATTTTGCAGATGAGGAGACTGTAGCTTACAGAGGACAGGCCCATAGACTTGCCCAAGCCCACCAGGTCATAAGTGGAGAGTTAGGATTTGAGTTCAGGTCCCCAGAATCCAAAACCAGCAACCTTCTTACTCTACTGAAGCCCAGGTCTTCCTGCTTGCAAAATGAGCACACTATATCACAGAGATCTTAGAAGATGGTGATAATTTCAAGAGATTGAAATAGGAAATCAGAGTCCTTCGAGCAAATGTTAAGGTCAGGATATAATGGTAGAACAAATTGGGCTGGATGATTGAAGGAATGAAGGGGAATTTGAGGGGAAAAATAGAAGGAGCTCCATCAGGGTATACTAGACTCTCCCTCGTAGGAGGTTTTTGGATAGAGATGTGATGACAGGCTATTGCAAAAGGAGTTAAGGAAAGATTTAAAGGCAGATAACTGCCATGTACTGTGTGATCCTAGAAAACTCCTCAACCACTCTGAGCCAAAGAGGGGATTGGCCCAGATGACTTCTCATACCTCAGATTTTATTAAAAGGGGAAAATATTTGTAAAACAAATAACACAATACCTGGCACACAGTAGGCACTTAATAAATTCTTCCTCTTTTTCCCTTCTAAGGTACTTCCAGCTTAAATCTAGGATTCTCAGAGTTTTCTTGGTGTGGATTATACTTGACCGCCGATTTCCCTTTCAGATCTTCTACCTTCTAAGTCTAAAAGTATGCTGTTTCAAGAGTCTGTCAGACAGTCTGTGGCTAACTACTAATATGAATTGCCAAAAGTGAGGGAAGAGGGGATCATCTTATTCCAAGAGAGAAATAATCACACAAAGACATAGATAATGAAGAAGCAAGATGTGTACAGGTACCCATGGATGGATGATGGAAAGAGGTAGCTGGATTTTGGAGTAATGAAGACCATGACAGGGAGAGATGGAAAAGGAGAACTTGGGAAGGCCTTGCTAGATGGAGGACTTGAGATTGGCTACAGCGAGCAAGAAGGCACTATGAACAGTTTTTGTGAAGATGAAAGAATTAAGTTGATTCACGGTTCACATTTCAAGCGGGGGATCAGATTAGAACACGAGTCTTCCTTTCTAGAGACTCCCTTTGACAGTTTGGAGAAGCCTGTGGATCCCTTCTTAGAATCATGGTTTTATGTGAGCAAATTAGAATGCCTACGATTAGAAAAGAAAACCACTTATGTTGAGATGGTTATTTTAAAATAATCAAAGATTCCAGACTTCTTAGTAATCACATACTTGTAATTCTATCATCACTACAGTCTTCTTATCTCAAGCCTTTTGTCTATTCTGTTGCCAAAAAGATGTTCCTAACTAAGGTTCTGATCATTTTACTTCCCTATTTGAGAAGCTTCAGGGGTTCCTTGTCATCCTCAAGGACAAAACACAATCTCCATAGTTTGTCTTTAAAGCTATTCACAATCTGGTTTCCAAGGCTACTGACCATCATTCCTCATCAAACACTACATCCCAACCAAATTGGCTTCCTTGTGGTTCTTCAGGCAGGACATTTGATCCCCACCACCATATCTTTGCCCTGCCTAGAAGTCATACTTTCTTCATCTATATACCTCATGGAATCCTTAGATTTCTTTAAGACTCAACTCAAGTGCCCCACCTTATATACAATATTTATCTCAGTTATTAGTGCTCTCGGTCATTAAGAATCTGTATTTAATGTGTGTATAAAAATGCACAAGAATTTTAAATGTTCTTATTTCTTTACATGTACTTTCCTACGCACCTAGAGGCCAGGGACTGTTTTCTTTCTATCTGACTTATTCCAGTGCCTGACTCACAAGGATGGGAAGGCTTTTTTCTGCCATTTTGGATATTTATATCATTCATGGGCCATACAAAATTATCGCTTGTAGAACCCAAGCAGTGGAAGGCTGTTGTACCACGCTTTCTGTTTATCATTGCCCAAGGTTGTCTTAGCAAATGATTTCATGGATCTTATATGGCCTGAGGGCTGGATGTTCTTCAGCCACAGTAGGTGCTCCATAAATGCATGTTGAATGAATGTTAAATCACCTAATTCTTTGTTATATAGCCAGTCAATCTCAGAGGTGAGATTTGAACTCAAGTCTTCTTGACTCCAAAGTCTGCTCACTATCCAACATACTCTCTTCATCTATATACCAAATTGACCAGAGAAACAGGAGGTAGAGGACCAAGGGCATCCCTAAAGTCTTGAGGCAAATTTAAAATAAAAGTTACACTGAAGATACTTCATAAATATGACAGATGAGTCAAGGATGTTTTTCAGATTTCATTAAGGAGACCGAAATGTAAATAATGTAAAACAAGTTGTCATGAAATTAATTATAACATGTCCAATATAACATTGTCATAATGGAAAGGTGGAGATGTGTGTGGATTCTAGAAAAGGGAGAGAATCACAATCTGTTCATTAGGGTTGCTCTTTGTACTCTCAAGTGGATGAGGAGATCTGGATCCCACGTAGAGCAATAGAATGAGAGCTAGAAGCCCTGGGTTCAAATCCCACCTCTGAGGGGATACTACCATGTGAATCCTGGGCAATTCACGTGATTTTGGGTCTCGGTTTTTCATTTCTAAATTGAAGAGTTTGGACTACTTGGTCTCTGAGGTCCTTTCCAACTCTAAGTTTGTGACTGTAATCCTCACATTAAGGAAAGACAATTTATCAAACCAAAGGAAAGGAAGAAATATCTGTCAAGACTGAACACATGTATTTAGAGATATAAAGATAGATAAATAGATGGATAGACTGTTTTCTCTAATGCAGAATTCACCAGGCAACCCTTCTATCTACCAGCATAAATAATGCTAGTTGCTTTGCCAAATAAATCTCCTATTCTTAAAAAACAAACAAACATAAATGGGTGTTCAATGGGGCTTCTGTCCTTTTAAACTGTAGATCTCTAAATTACATATAAAAAGTCAGGAAATGCCATGTAACTTGTCCATCATTTGAATCTTTTCTGAATTCAGGAAGAGGTAACCTCCCAGCTTTGATGTCTGCTGCTCCTGCTCCCAGGGACCATGGAGAGGGAATATGTTTACCAACTATCCCTTAGAGTATGTGTGTGGGAGAGGGGAGGGATGGAGAGGGACATTTAATTTCTTTGTGGCCTCCATTAACTTCATTATCAATCCCTTTTCTAGAAATCCACAGTGGCATTTGCCTATTGGTATTCATGATGTATCTCCAAAGCAGAATGTAAGACTGTTTAATTAATTGAATAAATCCGTCTCTGGCAAGTTTGGACAACTCTCCCCTCCCCCATTTAAGAACATATAATATGTATACACATCAACATAGATAAATGATATATGTGGAGAGGGGGAAAAGGGAGGAAATGTGAGAGAGAGAGAAAAAAAAGAGAAAGAAAGAGAGAGAGAGAGAGAGAGAGAGAGAGAGAGAGAGAGAGAGAGAGAGACAGAGACAGAGAGAGACAGAGAGAGAGAGAGAGAGAGAGAGAGGCCTGCAAAACTTGATCACCCCTGTAAGAGGTAACAACAGGAATTTATTTTGTTGTATTTATTTATTTATTTGTTTTTGCTGAGGCAGTTGGTGTCAAGTGACTTGCCCAGGGTCACACAGCCAGGAAGTGTTAAGTGTCTGAGGTCAAATTTGAACTCAGGTCCTCCTGACTTCAGGGCCAGTGCTCTATCCACTGAACAAAAAGAATTTTTAAAACAGCAATGATTATCAACTTTGTCCCAGGTGGTAAAGATATCCTGGGAGGTCCCAAACTAGTCAGCCAGGTAGGTAGCTGGGACCTCTCTCTGATTATTGGTCAGTGTTTTGCTGAATCAGCTGGTTTACTTTTACAAGATGGCTATAAAAGTTCTTAAATTGAGCTGACACATTTGCCCTCCTTCATTTGCAACTTCAGTGTTAGGTCTTTATGCCCTCAAGCGTTATGAAGAAGCAGCCACAATGACACACCCAAGAGAAAGCAAATGAGAACCTTTGCTAAAGGTGACAGAATATTGAATTTATAATAAAAAAAAGCCTGGAGTTCAAAACTCATTTCTGCCACTTCTATGACCCTCCAGCAAGTCAATTAATAGTTTATTTTTTTTATCTTTGGCATGGAGAAGTTGAACTACATGACCCCAAAGGTTCTTTCTATCTTTAAATTCATCATTCCTAGAATTGCAAGTGGCCAAAAAAAAAAAAAAAAAAAAAAGTTTAAATGTCTAACCTATCCTGTTCTCCATTGTTGAGATAATAATAGGATTGTAGACCTAATGCTGGGAGGGATTTCAAAAGCAATGAGTCCAATCCCTGCATTTAACATGAGAAAACTGAGACCTAAGAGAGATAACGATCATATATGTGGTTAAAAAAAAAAAAAAAGAAAAGAAAAAGAAAAAGAAAAAGAAAAAGAAGAAGAAGAAGAGGAGGTAAGATTAAATACAGATTCCCCTACTGACTACATTTAAGACTTCCAGTTGGGGGGGGGTAGAAAGGTGGAAGGAAAAAAGTATCCCCTCCCCTCAACACACACACACTGTGAGACAAAAATACTGGCAGTTTCTGTATCCAAGAATTGTGTCCACCGTGCATCCTCATAGACTGATGGGCTTCATTTATCTTTATTCTGAAAGAATCTCATGTCAGCACCTCCCAAGAGACTGGATACACAGTAGGTCCTCCTTTCTATCACAGCTCATTGGTGCTGATGAGAATGACAGTCCCTGACTTGAATGTCTCCAAACCCTGCATTGTCTGGTTCATTTGTTTTATACGTCCAACTTTGCCCAAAATTCCGCATTTGAAAATCTCCTGAATCTTGAGAGATAATTTATAGAGCTTAGAAGCTGGGAGTTTCACCAAGAAGCCCAGAGCTTGGCTTCCTATCCATCTTCTTATAATTAATCAGTTTTATTTAAGAGGATGAAAAAAATAAATACATCTTCAGACCAGGGAAAATGGATATGGCTTAGAAAACAATTATACACAATAGTCCCTGAGGGTTTGAGCTTTTCAGATGATCATTAAGGAAATAGATGGAGTTGATTTCAAAAAAATAAAGTTCTAGCTTTTGCTTCTCCCTATCTCCCCCCACCCCATGTGGGTGAAGAAAAACGAGAGGGAGGTTTTTTTTTCTTTTCCTTGAAGAAAATAAAAATCTATCCTTGATGGACCATCTTCAATTTCATTCAAACAAATTCTCTCACCCTCTGTCCATTCCTCTGGGAAACAAATTCAATGCACCATCTCAGACAGGCTGTTAGGAAGCACATCAGTCACAGAACGTGGCTCGTTCATTATATTGGTTATCTACAGCCTATTAAAGAAACACGTACACTCACATGTAGGCCCAGCGGACCAGGCTCACACTCAATTTCAGCTAACATTTTCTTAATTCTGAGATCATTTAGGAGGTGTTAGCTATTTCACATGTACTTAGAATCCTAGATCCCCATCTTCTCCAAACTTCTCATATTTTAGATGAGAAAACTAAAGTACCTAAGATTTTATAGATAATTAATTTAGCGATTAATATCTTCTAACTGGTGTACATGTGTGTATGTGTATATATATATGTATATATATACATATATACATATATATACATATATATGTAAATATATATTTTAAAATACTTTGCAAACTTTAAACACTATAAAAATATAAATAAAATACTACAGATGTAAATAAAATAGTATAATAAAACTATAAAAAGAAAAACTATGAATATAGTTTAAAAATAAAGACTATAAATATAGTGTTAAAATAAAATATTATAAATATAAATAGAACACTATGTGAATGTAAAACAATATATGGGTTATTATTATTAGTTTCTTCTAACGAGTAAAAGTTTCTTGAAGGCAGGAGCAATTAATCAAACAAAAAACATTTATCATGTCACCACTACTGATTGGACACTATGCTAAGTATTTAAGTTCCTGACTTAAGGTACTGTCAGAATTTGGGGTGGAATGTTCTTTATTCTGAGAGTTTGGGAATGAGAAGGGCAAAAGAGAGATATTTCTGTGGCCGATCTTTTCCCCATTACCATCACAGTGAGGATTGCTACAAAACTGCAAGGTAAGCCAAATTGTCTCTGATCTGTTGAGGGCATTTAGGAAGAAGGAGGGACACCAGTTTGGAAACTAAATCTACTCATCATCTATTTTATCTGAAGACAAAATCACAGCTTTGTCATGACTGAGTATGTGACCACAGGCAAACTACTTTTTCTCTCTGGCTCTGACTTTTCCCTTCTCTGTAATGAGACAACTAAACTAAGGATTTCTAAAATCCCTTCTCACCCCTAAGATTCCATGACCCTAATAACCTCCTTTTTAAAAAAAATGCCAATTAGAGCATGACTACAACACAAGACATAGCCATAAGGTGATACAAGACAAACGCCTGGTAATGTTTTTAAAGAAATCAGTGTTGAATCCTGTTTGTTTAAAACAGATTCAAGTGGATCACAACATAACATTCTCACTTTTTTTGAGATTGTTCCCTTGCATTTTGTTTTCTTACTCATTTAGTTTCTTTTTTTTTATCTGATTTTTCTTGTGCAGCAGAATTGTATAAATATGTTTACACATATTAGATTTAACACACATTTTAACATGTATAAAATCTATTAGATTACTTGCCCTCTAGGGGAGGGGGGAGAGGGAAGGAGGAGAAAAATCTGAAACACAAGCTATGCAAGGGTCAATGTCAAATTATCCATGCATATGTTTTGAAAATAAAAAGCTTTATTAAAAAAAAACAAAAACAGATTCAAGCACCTGGTTCTTCATGCTTGCTTCTGGTGGTACACACAACTACCCTGTTCCTGAGGTTCTTCCTGGGAAGGCATCGTTTTTGAGTTTCCTTTGTAATTTTCCACAGTGTCTGGTAGGATGCTCTGGGTTCACTAGTTTCCCATCTAATAAATGCTATTGACTGACCCTGAGAAAAGCTTTCCAATATTTCCAGTCAAAGGCCTCTATAGAAAGTAAGTTTTATAAACCTACTTTCATTTTAAAAGAAATCTCTGTAACCTTCAACAGAGTGGTGTGTGTTTGGTTGGTTGGTTGGTTTTTTTCCCCCTAAACTTTGAGTAGCTTCAGGTCGAGGCCAAAAAATTAAGGGGCAGTTTTATATCATCTCTACCCAGAGCACAAGTGTGGTTATGAAGAGACCGGAGTTCTAGAGTCAGCTCTGTGGTTTTATATGTGATTCTGAGCAAGTCTTTCCCACCTCCCTTCTCTAAACTTCAGTTTCTTACCGTATGAGTACTCTTCTATAAAATGAAAGGCTGATCCTCAAGTTATTCTAGATCAAAGGTTCCTAAGAGAGACAGACAAATCGAGAGAGAGACAGAGAGACAGAGAGAGACAGAGAGAGAGAGAGAGAGAGAGAGAGAGAGAGAGAGAGAGAGAGAGAGAGAGAGAGAGAGAGAGAGAGAGAGAGGAGAAAGAAAGAGGGAGAGAGGGAAAAAGGAAGAAAGAGACAAAAACAGACAGAAACACTCACAGAGACAGAGACTGAGAGAGAGAGAGAGAGAGAGAGAGAGAGAGAGAGAGAGAGAGAGAGAGAGAGATCCTAATCAAGACATCCTAAAACACAAACAAACAAAACCCTATTCAATCAGAGCAATGGGATTTTTTTCTTCCTGGATTAGATTTCTGATAAAAACTTCCTCTGCCAATGGACATGGTCTTCTGATTTGCAATTTATGGCCTTAGAGACCCTGCCTGGTTTGTGCTGTGGAGGGGAGCTATCAAACAAGTTGCCCACAGAACTTCCCAGTGTGGCCCGATCCAGATTAAAATATATTTGGAGAGTATTGGGCAAAATAAATGAAATTCAATACAACGTACACAATATCAGTATGTGGTTTTCTAAGTCAATCTGTGGCCCATGGAGTTCCTTATTCACTATTTAGTGGCCCACATTTCTTTTTGAGTTTATATCACATGTCTAGATCATGTGACTTTTCCGGGGTCACAGACAATATTTGTCATGAGACGACAGTACTTTGGCTTGGATCTTCAAGACTCCAAGGCCACCTCTGTGCACCAATCCATCCATGTTGACCCTTGTGACACATGACAAAAAGAATATTCCACATTTAACTACTATATTCTCCAAGTCTAATACCCTTCCAACATTTTGTAAAAGCTTCCTTTAGGACAAAAGCCAATGCTGGCAATGTTAGATAAAGAAACAAGAATTGTGGAGAGTGATGTTGCAATATTCACATATACCTAATCATAACTTTTGACCCAACAATTCTACTCTTCAAACTCTTTTCTCTCAAGAAAACATTGTAAAAGGCATAAAAGATCTATTTATCCAAAATTATTCAGATCAGTTTCATTTGTTATAGCAAAAAAAATTGAAAGAAGATAAGTGTTATAGCTGAATAAATTATGGTATATTAATGTAATAGAATATAATGATGCCATAAACAAGAATGAATGTGAAGCATAAACAGAAATTTGGAAAGACTTATATGAGTGCTGAAGAGGGAAGGTAGCAAAGATTATACACATTTTCTATTTTTAAAAATATAAAGGGAAAGACTAAAGAAGAAAAGGAAAGGGGGAGGAAGGAAAGAGGGGAGAGAGGGAAGAAAAAAGAAGCAAAAGGGGAAAAGAGGGGTAGAGAAAAGAAGAAAGGGAAAAAAGAGAGGGAGAAATAATGGTGGGAAGGAGCAAGGAAATGAGGGTAGAAGAAAGGGAATGAGATAAGAATGAAGGGAAGAAGAGAGGAGGAAAAGGAGGAAGAGAAGACAGGAGGCAATGGAGAGAGGGAGAGAAGGGAAGAAGAGAGAATGGAAAGAATGGAAGGAGGGAAAGATGGCAGGAAGGAGGAGAAAGAAAACAAAGAAAGAAGGGGAAGGAAAGAAATTAGGTTTTAAAGTGGCAAAACTGTAAACAGGCTTAGAAAGGAACATAATGAAAACATTTTCTTCCTTAATTCACTTGGTTCATTCAGAGTTAGGACCATAACATCAGAGGTGCAAGGTCATGCCATCCAACTCCCTCAATGTGCTAATGAGGGAGCTGCCTAGCAGGTCAGTTAAAAAAAACATGCTATTCTTCGATTTATATTTGGAAGGATTGTAAAAGAGAACATCTTTTCAAACCTTCTCATTTGATGGAGAAGGAAACAGACTTTCATAAGGATGAAATGACTTGTCTGCATTCATACAGATAATATGGAATAGTCAGGATATGAACTCAGGGCCTCTGACTCTGAAGTCCATTCTCTCCATTCCCTTCCATTACCTCTGCCCCCCTGTAGTAGACATTTATTTGATTGCTTTTGTTTAAAGTTATTAAGTTTATATTAAAAATGGTAAAGACTTATTGAAAGGTCTATACTCTTCACACAGTTCCACAGTTAGTAAGAGAGATTGAAGAAGAGGGATGATGATTATTTCTCTGTGATAGAGCTAACCTATTGGCAATCTGCGGGGCCTGGATCATAATTTAGTCAGGTTTTTGCTATACATCTGAATTCCCATTCCAACTTGTCTTCTTGCATCTTTTTCAAATTGCCCCTCAATCCAACTCCACCCTTTCCTTTTGAGTTGGGAAGATGCTCAGACTCCCATGTCATTCTCCTGGTCCCACCAATTCCATGTTTCACTTCTAAACTTGCCCTTCATCTCAAGCCCTAGGAAAATCCATTGCCATCAGCTCTCAGCTTCATTCCTCCCTGATCAGCTTTAAAAGCTTTCTTTGTTTCTTTTTTTGGCTCTTGTAATGCACCACAGTCTGAGAGAGAGTTTGAAAAAGAGCAAAACGAAAATGCTAAGTGTAGGTAACATCCCTTTTTTGGTGTAGGCCATAAGAGGCGGTATTTCCCCCTAAATCATACCAGTGAGTTTTCTACTGGACGTTCCTCATTAGTGAATTGATTTAATCATGTCCTGAATAACAAATGGGCCAAAATGTCAATATCGGGGGGAAGCCAAAACTGAGCATTTTATCTTCTCGAGACCATTTCTACCTGCTTCAAAACCTGAAGCAATAAATTTAAAAAGTATTTGAATCTCAGTAAAGTAGGTAAGATGCAGTAAGTTAACAGTGTTGAATTTCAAAGTCACAAAAACCTGATTTCAGGGCCTTTACATTTACTTTTAACCTCTAGGAACCTCATTTTCCTCATCTATACATTGAGGGTGACAGTAACAATACCTATCTCATGAAATCATTTGTAAGGATCAAAACATGAATGTACACCTTGGAGAGAACCACCGACTGCCATCATTAAGAGCATCAGTATTAGCAGTAATTGTATCATTAGTAATAGTCATTGCCACCATCACAGCCATAGATAGCTAAAGCTATTAACTTTGTCAAGATGGCATGAATTCCCTCTCTTCTCCAAGCATTTTCAGATCTGAAACCATCTGGGTTTTAGAAGTCCAAAACTATACAGAAAATCTGACCTTCAAGTCCTGCATTGCATTTATTTCAACTGTTATATACTAAAAAGGGAGAAGCATAGGATAAAGGGGAACCAACTTGGGACAAGATCACTAATCTAGACCCAGTCAATCTTTGTTTAAAAATTCCAAGACCTCCAATCCTTTAATGTAGCAGCTGCTAAATCTTGCATCATCCTGGCTGTGGCTCCACTATGTTTGAATTGTTTCTTTCTGAATGCTTGCAGTATTTTCTCCTTGACCTGGGAGTCCTAGAATTTGTCTATAATATTCCTGGGAGTTTTCACCTTGGGATCTCTTTCAAGAAGTGATTGGTAGATTCTTTCAATTTCTAATTTACCCTCTGGTTCTAAAATATTAGAACAGTTATCCTTGATAATTTTTTGAAAGATGATGTCTAGGCTCTTTTTTTGATCATGACTTTTAGATAGATTAAGAATTGCAAAATTAGCTCTTTAGGATCTATTTTCCAGTCAGTTGTTTTTCTAATGAAATATTTCATATCTTTTTTCTATTTTTTCATTGTTTTTTTTATTATTTTTTGTTTTCTTGTAAGTCATTAGCTTCCATTTGCTCAATTCTGATATTTAAGGAATTATTTTTCTCAATGAGCTTTTGTACTTCCTTTTCCATTTGGCAAAGTAATGAGGGAATTAAATTAAGTGACTTGCCCAGGGTCACACAGATAGGAAGTGTTAAAGTGTCTGAGGCCTGATTTGAACTCAGATCCTCCTAATTTCAGGGTTAGTGCTCTATCCACTGTGCCACCTAGATGCCCCCAAAGTATTGCATTTTAAGGTATTCTTCTCATTAGCCTTTTGTACTTGCTATTGTATCACTCTCAGTTCTCTTGCCAATTTTTACTCTACCTCTATTGCTTGGTTTTCAAAATCCTTTTTAGGTTCTTCCATCATCTGAAACCAATTCTTATTTTTCTTGGAGTCTTTGGATATTTTGACTTTGTTATTTTCTTCGAGTGTGGGTTTTGATCTTTCTTGTCAACACAGTAACTTTCTATGGTCTATTACTAGGCTTTCAACTCTTTATTAAAGTAGGGCTCTGTTTCTAGCAAGGAGGGTACGATGTCCTAAGCTTCAGGGGTTTTGTGTATCTGTTTTCAGAGATTCTTCTGAGGATCTGTAAATTTTCAATTCTTCAAAGGTGGTATGATCCAAGGAAAAGTATGGTTCCTACTCTCTTGTGAATGAGCACAGACACTCTTTTCTGCTCTGAAAATCCACTCTGGCTGTAAGTTCTAGTGTGCTAGTGCTCTTTTGTACCCTGGAACTATAAGCCAAGACTATATTTGAGATCTGAGTATGGGCAAAACAATAGAGTTCTGTCTCAATGTTAGGAACCAGTGACCAGCTATTCAACCTCCTTACCATCTGTGGCCTGAGACCTCTGGAAGCCACCACTCCAGCTGTCATTGCTGCTGCTGCCAATCCAGTGACTCCCAAGGTCCACTCCTAGTTTTCTGGCTTCCCAAGGGTCTCTCACCCTAATGAGGCAAACCTTGGTTGCCAGCTTTTCAAATTGCCTTTGGTATTTGTGAGGTCTAGAAACCACCAGTGCTGCCACTTACTCAGAGACCTCATTAATCTTTAAAATTGTATTGGGGATCTCCAAAAGGACCACACTTTGAGAATCATTAATCTAGTCTATCTTACCTCATTTCACCAGTGAAACCATTGCAACCCAGGAAGTTGGAGTGACTTTTTGAAAGTCACATGAGGAGATGCAATTCAAACTCACATATTTCAATTTCATAACAAACTATGAGAATTAATTACACTTTCCTGATTGAGAAATACTTTTTATCATCATCCTTGGACTCTTTTCCAGGCTTTCAGGATCACCGCTCAAGGATTTGTATCCTAATCTCCAAATTAATCAATATTGGTCCAGAATCTCTCTTCCCTCAGTCAATTATGCTCTTATGGTTTCTTTGACACCTCTTATTTGCCTTTTTCCATCTATCAAGCCAACAGTATCTCAAATTTCAATAGACTGAGTTATGATCAGTGGTATCTCAATGCAAATACATGATGTAGGACAGCAACAGAGTTAGCAAAAAAAGAAAAATACAGATCAAAGCTAATGAAAAATTAGCAGGAGATCATTTTCATTAAAAAATGAATAATCTGTTTATACATAGATAATTAATGGGCAGACTGGAATCCCAGAGGCAGTCTCAAAAACTCTAGTTATTGTTGTTGTTGTTGTATGTGAATTGCGTGTTTGATTGACTTAGAAAAGTACAAAAGTCTCAGAAATAGCTGGCTGGTCACCCAGCAAATGAGCATGAACTCACTTCTTTTCCTTCTGACACTCTGTGATTTTTATGATGAGTCAAGAGTCCCCACCCTCCATCAAACCACCATCAAATATATCATAATCCTTCATGTCATCTCTGCTGGAGACAAGACCATTTACTGTAGTCTTTTTTCTTCCCACTTTACAAATTGCTCCTGAGGGTGGTAAGCCTCTAAAAGCTTACTCTGTTCCCTGAATACAAAAAAACTCTAATTGCAGGGGTGAGAAAAGTATTCCTGAAGAAAAAGCAAAAAAGGAAGGACTACTCAAGTGAGGAGAATGAGGAATCTCCTGAAGTATGACTGGTTGGGTAGCAACTCGAAATCAGAAGACATGATTTGATTTTGGAAGGACTGTGGGGACTCAGGCACAGAAGTGCATCTCTGGTGGAGCTAGAGAATTGGTGCAAACTTTCTTGAAAGTAATTTGGAATCTTTGGGGAAAGTCTTTAAAGGGAGCATACGCTGTGAGTAAAAAAGTAAAAACTCACAGATCCCAATAATGGCCGTACATGCTAAAGAAGGAAAGATAGAATGGAAGTCTCTATACACAACAAAATATTCACAGCAATTTTGGTAGAGAACAGCAGAAAAAAATTCCTGGACAAAGTGAGTTTTTATGGAGAAAGGAGGGCTGAAAAATTGTGATCATTAAATTTAAAGCTAGAAGGGGTTTTGGAATTCTCTGGGATTGTCCATTTCACTTTTCTGATGAGGAAATTGAGATCCCAAGAGCTGAAGTGATATGTCCAAGGTCACAAAAAGTTTGATGTGGCAGAAAAATGCAACAGAATAGAATTGCATCCTATGAAATGATGAAAATAAGTAATTCAGAAAAAAAATCCACAAAAATCCCTCCGTGACCTGATGCAGAGCAAGCACATCAAAGAGAAAATATATAGACAGTGACTCTAATGATGTAAATGAAAATAATACAAAATGACAGCTGAATTTAGATTGGCTGCCAGGGCCAATCTTGATTTCAGACAACACATGAAGAAACAATTTTCCTGTGCAGAGGGGGTGGGGTCTAGGGCTGCTGAATGCAGAAGACGTAGATGGATTTCATTGCTTTTACTTTGACTTTATGTATCATTCTTTATACAAGGCAAGGTTGTCAGATCTTAGGATCATAGAAAAAGAACTGAAAGAGGCTTTAGAGTCCATCTAGTTTAACCCTGTCATTTCACATATGAGTAAATCAAGGCCAAAACAAGTTAAATGAGCTATCCAAAGCCACATAGAAAATAACTATCAAAGATCACATTAGAATGGTCATCCTGAATTGGCTCCAGAGCCAATGTTCTTTACAATGTATATGTAGAAATCATAAATGAGTAGAGACAAATATATTTTTATCTATGGAGAGAGATATAGATACATAGATCTGCATAGATGCAAATATAACTATAAAACATATAATTAATCTCATAAAAATAAAATGTATTTAGGTATAACATGGTTTATTGATGTGTTTCCATGTATAAACATATATGTGTATATATCAAAATATTTTAAGAGGAACAAAATATTATTAGACTTTAATAACAGAAAGTAGGAGTTGATAGTGATCTTAGAAGTCATAGGATCAAAGATTTAGTTGTAGGAAGGACCTTCGAAGACTTTTCATAGCTAAGGAAACAGACATTGGGAAGTTAGATTATTTACCCAGAGTCACTTTTGTAGTTAGTTCCAGAATGGGGAAATGTACCTGAGTCTCCTCACCTTCCACAGGTATGGATCTCATCCGAGGGTCTGTTTCATGCCTGGAGCAGCAGCCACTGCATCATATTCCTGGCCCTTATATAAAACTACAAGTACAACATGGAATCTTATATTCTCTTTTATCTAATGCATCCCAAGAAATAATATGAAAATAGAAAAGGTCTGGAGAAGTTCAAATAAAGGGTGCAACGCAATGACAAGGTTGCCAAATGGTAATAGATCCTGCCAATGAGAAGGTAAGATGAGTCAGGATCAAACCCCCCAAAAGAATGATCGGCAAAGATAAAGCGAACAGAGACTTTATCCACCAACTCCCCAAATTGAAGGGTGAGGAAACACTACTTTGGCCTTTGAGCAAGGCAAGTTGAGAATAAAGAAGAGCCAGAGCCACTTTTGACATCCATTATCCCATGAGACATTCTTCCCAGGAAAGAAAAATGGATTTTTTTCCAAAAGGATAGTAGCAGAAATAATTTCTGAAGTACAAAGAGGGTTGGAAGAGAGGCTTACGACAGGAAAGATAAAGAGGAACATTCTGAAGGGGAGTGAAATAGAGGGAGAAATGACTCTAAAAATGTAAATGATATTTCCTATAATGAGGATGCCCAATACAAAAACAAAGTGCTGGGTTATGTCAAGGTGTGAGAGGGTATCAGGGAATGGAGAGCCATCACAAGGACGTTTCCAGTGGGGGTTGGGATGGCCCTTGCAAAAGGAAGGCTTCTGAGTGAGAGTGACAGAGGGTAGCAGAGCAGAAGGGTGAAAGGAAAAGCAGAGGGAGAAATGAGTGTACTAGCGGGTGATGGAGCATGACAGAGTGACAGGTTGTGATACAGTGTGAGACAGAGAAAGGAAGAAAACCAGACAGAGAGGAGTTTCAATGATGAATTTCATATATCTGTTGCTAGGCTATTTTGGTCCTTGTGTTTTGTTTTCCCCTCCCCTTTCCTAAAAAAAAATCAACATATCAACATTTAGTAGAAAGGGAACTCCAGAGGGGAAAGAGGAGAGAAAGTTCTGACCATGTAGAAAAAGCATGGATGAGAATCTTCAGAACCAATGTTAGAAGTTTGAAATCTAAATCCTTAAAAATCTGTTGAAGTAAAAATGACAGATCTATTTGTGTACATATATATACATTTCCTTTTTTTTTTTCAGTAATCACCCTTCTCTCATCCAATAACACTAGAAGATATCTTGTCATGTATCAGACCTCTGTGTCATTCCCAGGCTATATCACCTACAATCTAGCCATCCAAATTAATCTTGCCATCAGAACTATCTGCCTTCAAACTCTGTCCTGAGGTCCCTGGGAGCTGATGAGTGAGTTTTTGCCTTGACCAGAATCTAGACCACTATGCTATATTTCCTAACAATTTTGAGACTATTATAGTACATCCCCCCAACTTTTCCAGCTGTTCTTTAAGTGTTATCTTTCTCCATTAGAATACAAAATCCTCTATGGCAGATTACGTCTTATAATTTGTTTCCCACTCATTCATCTGTACGGTACGGTATCTAATACACAGAAAGGATTTAATCATTGCTTTATAACTCAGTCAGTCACAGCTAGCCAGCTAGCCACTGTATGCTTTGACATAATAAAATGTCTCCTAGCCCTGTGAAGTTATTTTTGTCTATAAGAATGATGAAGTAAACAAAGAGATGATTCAAACCAGTTCCAATTGTTCAGTGATGAAGAGAATCAGCTACACCCAGAGAGAGGATTGTGGGAATTGAGTGTGGTTCATAACATAGCAATTTCACCTTTTTTGATGTTGTTTGCTTGCTTTTTATTTTACTTCTTTTTACTGGTTTGATTTGATTTTTCTTATGCAGCACAATAATTGTATAAATATGTATGCATATATTGGATTTAACACATATTTCTACCATATTTAATATATATTGGACTACTTGCCATCTAGGGGAGGGAGTGGGGTAAGAGGGGAATGGGAAGATAAGGTTTTGCAAGGACTAATGTTGAATAATTGTCCACACATGTATTTTGAAAAATAAAAAGCTTTAATTAAACAACAAGAAGAAAGGCTACTCCACCTTTATTGTGTGTGTTTCTGTAGTCTTGGGCAGAGATTTCCCTGGATATGGAACTTGATGAATGAAAGCAATCAATGAAATAGTCAACAAGCACTTATTAAACTTGACTTGCTACCATATTCTGTTTTGGGTGTTAAACATACATACATAAACACATGCAGACATACATACATGCATACATATATGCATACACAATCCATGCTCTCTGGAACTTACTTTCTATCAAAATTCCATCTCCTGATGCATACGAGCACTGGGTTGGATATGCAATTTATCTTCTTAGAGAGTTGTCTGAACTAATACATTGTTGGTGGAGTTGTCAAATGATCCAACCATTTTGGAGAGTAATTTGGAACTATGCTCAGAGGGCTATAAAACTATGCATACCGTTTGATCCAGCAGTACCACTATTGGCTCTATATCCCAAAGAGATCATTAAAGAGAAAAAAAGACCCACATGTGCAAAAATAGCTATAGCAGCTCTTTTTGTGGTAGCAAAGAATTGGAAGAGGATTAGATGGAGAATGGTCAATTACGTAATGGAATATTACTGTTCTATAAAAATGATGAACAGGAAGATTTTAGAAAGACCTGGAAAGATTTACATGAATTGATGCTGAGTGAAACAGGCAGAACCAGGAAAACAGCAATAGCAAGTGTGTACAATGAGCAACTATGATAGCCTTGATTTTTCTCAGTGGATCAGTGATCCAAGGCATTCTCAATAAACTTTGAATGGAAAACATCATCCAAATATATAGAGAGAACTATATGTATGCATATATATATACATATATATATATATATATAAACACATGCTATTTTCATTTTTTCTTCTGTTTTTTTTTCTGTTTTTCCTTTTTTTTTCTTTTCTCTTCTTTTCCCTTTTGTTCTGATTTTTCTCTTCCAACATGATTCATAAGGAAATGTGTAAAAAAAATGAATGCACATATATAACCAAAAAAATGTTATTTTTTACATGTAATTGGAAGAAAAAAGATAGAGAGCTGTTTGTAGTGCTGTCAGGTTGGGGAACTTGTCCACAATCATACAGTCCCTACTAATCAAAGATGGGACATGAATATCTGCTTACTTGACTATAGGGTGAAGCTCTCCCTATGTTACCTCTCTCCTTTAGATTCTTCTGAATTGAATTATCCTTTCAAATTGGCCAATTAAAGGTCAAATCTGTCACCATCAATGATAAAAACTGTAACTTTCTCCTTTATAACATAACTAGAATTCAACAGGAAAACTCCCACAAATTTGGACAAATAAGTTAAAATAACAACAAAAAGTAATCATGAAAAAGTTATGAAGCCTCCTGTTCCCAAAGCAGAATGTAAAGTCTTGGAGGAGAGGAACCATATATTCTCTTTCTTAGTTATATCTCTCTGCACTTAGGAGAGAATCATGAAGTGCAGTCTCTCCTAGTCATTCTACAAGTAAAACAACCAAAGCTTGAGGCAATGTGAACAATTTCCCCAGTGAGTTAAAAAGTCACATGCACAGCCAGAAAGCCTCTCTCAATAACTTTCTGAGTGCTAGAAAGGCTGAAGGGTGTAAAGCAATACCACCACTTTAAACTGAGCCTCCTTTCCTTTGTCAATATTTATCTCTGTGGTCAATAAATCCTGATGTTCATCTTAATAGAAATCAATATCTACTTAATGGGAGAGAAATGGAAATTAAGACCACCTATACCAGAGAGAGAAGAGGGGAGTGCTGAGATGAGATAGGAGTGAATAAAGCCAAGGAATACAGACAGAGAATCGGTTCCACCTGGCAGGAGTGAGTGGAATAACTTTGGTCCCAGGAGCAAGGCAATGTGAAGGTTAGCCTGCAGATGAGGCAGCAGTACAGTTAGAGAGAATGGTTTGGGATTATGGGGGTCACAGTTCCAAAATAAACCAGGAACTTTAATGGGATTTCAAACATAAAGGAAGGGGTGAGTTCCTTGATATGGGATAGGATCAAGGTAGGTCCCTCAGATGCATCTAAGAAATGGCTGTAGAAGAAATGTGGGAATCCAGCAGGGTATGGGGGCTACCAATATGTAGCCCACAAGCCAAAAGAAGCCCAACTGAACCTGCAAAATGTAAACTAAATATTTAAGAGGAGAGACTTTTTTTTCCTGAAACACCAATCATAATTCTTGGTATATAATAAATATGCTAATTAAATTTGTCATATGACATCATAGCTTAGTTTTTAAAAATGTTATTTGACATTTATGTTCATTTTCTTTGAGAACCTATGTTCATAACCATAAGGGATCTCAAAAACCATCTAGTATTATGATCTCATATTATAAAGAAGGAAACTGAGCCCCAGAGAAATGAAGTGCAATATACAGATATTTAATCTGTCTGACTATTTAGGATAACAGATCTAGAATAAGAATGACTCTCGAGGGCAATCTAAACGCTTTAGTTTACAAATAAGAAAACAAAAGCCAAGGGAGGTAAAGTTTCATAGTTAAAAGTTTAATCTCTATCTCATGTAAAAAAGATCCCAGATGGGGCAGCTAGGAGGTGTAGTGGATAGAGCATCAGCCCTGAAGTCAGAAGGATCTGAGTTCAAATTTGACCTCAGACACTTAACACTTCTTAGCTGTGTGATTGTGGGCAATTGTCTCAGAAAAAAAAAAATTAGAAATTGGCTCCAGACATCAATAGGTATATAATTGTGTATATATTTTGGAGGGGGGTCAAGGCGACTATAGAACTCCCACGTTTCCTCGTGCATCGGTGTACTAGATGATTTTTATGTTCCCTTCCAGCTCTCAATCTAGGCTCTAAGTTGCCAAAGGAGTAAAACAGACAATAGCACTTATTTGTGGCCTAGGATGATAAGAGAAGCCTACTGGTATGAAGTGAGATGGCCTTAAAGAACAAACGGAGAAGAAAGGGAAGGCATTTAATTAGAAGAATTATGTGAACAATGGAATGGACACCATAATGATAAAACTCTATTCCAGAGAGAGGCTGGTGCAGTTGGATTTGTATTGGAGAATCACAAAGGGGAAGGTTAGAAAAGGCCAGACTGTAAAGGGCCATGAATGCCAGCCTACTATAGGAGATATAGAGAAATTTAAGTCCAACAGGGGTATTATCTGGAGATAAAGGGATAGATCTTTACAGATGAAAAAAATAGAAAAGGAGATGGAAGGGGGAGCCCAGCAGCCTAGGTTGGGTTAGCAATAGTCATATATAATGCTAGGTAAGTAATCATCTGCCATTATTGGTCTCCGTTTCTCCAGCTATATTACACCATGAAAATACGTTCCCTATTTTCATAGAAAGATAAAATTTGCACATAAAGCATTCTATATTTCTTCAATAAGCATTTATCATCTTTTAGGGGACAGGCACTATGTTTGGCACGCTGGGGATACAGAGACAAAAATGAAACCATTTCTGGGCTTAAGAAGATTACATTCTATTTGGGGAAAGAAAAGGAAATCTATAAATTATAAATAAATACAAAACATATAACAAGTAAATGCATAATAGTGTCCAGGGTTGAGGGGAGCACTAGGGTTGGAAGAAATCGGGATAAATCTTATGTAGGAGTTGACATTTGAACTAAACCTTAAATGGGAGCCCAAATGAATAAATTATCCAATGGAAGCCAAAATTAAGCGACAACTCCTATGTGGAGATTTTATTGAATTTCCAGCTCCTCGTGTCTTTCCTAATTAAAAAAAATTTTTTTTACATATACATACACACATACATATAATCACACACGTACATTTGTGTATTGTATGTGTATGTATAAGCATACACACATATATAACATATTTACTTGTAACAAGATTCCCCCCCCACACACACACACACAACAATAGCAGTTCTATTTCCCCTGTCCTATCCATATGACTTCTTTAGGGATTTTCTTTTTTAAATCACTGTGATATCTGGAAATATCCCCCCACTCCCCAGCCCGTTCTTCATCGACATAGGACTTCAGCTTCGTCTGTGTGTCTACAATGCTTTGCAGAACTCCTGGGCTCCTGGCAGGGGTTTAACAAATGCTTTCAGAAGAACAGGATTTTAAAGAGTTACCTCTTCCTCCTTATTCTTTGGCAAACACTGTCTGTTGATCATTTCTTTGAGAATAACTTTGAGTCAAGGTCTACTCCACTAATGCTGATAGCTGAATTCCTTCCAACTGGTTCACAAGTCTAATTCTACATTTAACAGAATCAAGGATTTTCAGAGTGAGAAGAGATTTGGACAAACATATCAAGTCTGGCTAATACTAGAAAAGGAATCTCCTCTATTAACACACCTGACAACGGGTCTTTCTTTCAGCCTCAAATTGTCGATCTTCCCATCTCACCAATGAGTGGGAAGTGATTGCCTCTCAGAGACCCATTTCACTTTTGGACGGCTCTCATTTATCACAAAGTTTTCTTCAATATAAATCTAATTCTGCCTCTTTGTGACCTTCACTAAGTAATTTCTGGTAATAATAATATTAATTATTATTATTAAAACAATATCAGCTTCATCAGCCGGCTCAAATCCTACCTTTTGGAAGTTGCCTTTCACAGCCGTTTCCCCCCACCACTCCCGCTGCTTGCATCCTTCCTCTGCCATTATCTTCCACTTATTCTGTATACTTTTTATATGTACACAGCCGTTTTAATGTTTTCTCATGTTAGAATATAAGCTCCTTAGATCAGGGACTATGTTTTTGCCTTTTTTCATATCTCCAGGCCTTAGCCCAGTGTTTGGCACATAGGAAGCACATAATAATGCTTTTGTTGACTAACAGCTGGAGTATTAAGAAATATATTTGGAAAAATAAAAATTAGCTGGAATAGGCCAAGAAAAGGCTGACCAGGATGGTAAATCATCACAGCAGAACCTAAGCCCCTTGACTGACATGGTCACTGTATCAGGCAACTGTACTTGGCTATCACTATTTTTCTTTGTTACAAAGGAAGGTTCATTTTGAAAGGGAAGAGATAGAGGTGGGATATTTTCAGATATCATTATAATGCCATCGACTCATTTGATAAAGCTTTGAACATAGAGTCCGGAGACTTTCAAAGCCAGCCTAATTGTGTTACCTGGTTAAGTCACACAACCTTTTTCTGCCTCAGTTTCTTAGTCTATAAAATTGGAATATAATAACACTACTTCCCAAGGTTGGTTATAAGGATCAAATTATTTTGCAAATTATTTGGTGATGATGATGATGATGATGATGATGATGATGATGATGATGACGATATGATGATAATGGTGGCGGTGGTAGTAGTAGTAGGGGTAGGGGATGGTGATGGTTGTAAAAATCATTCATGTTACCTTTAAGATCCACCTTGAATGCCAAATGGTTCTAAAGGCGATTTAATATCGTAATAAGAGCTGACGTATCTATAATAGCTTAAGGTTTACATAGTGCATTAATCATCGTTACTCTCTTCTAGCAAGTAGTACAGGAATTATTGCACCCATTTTATAGACATGGCTATTGAAATCCAGCAATATTTATTTTCAATTTCCTGTATATAGTTGCTTGTATATAACACTTTGCATATTATTTCCCTTATTAAGCTGTGAGCTCCTTGAGAGAAGGGATTGCTTTGGCCATTTTGTTACATACCCAGTACTTAATATAATGTTTGGCAAGTAGTAGATGATTTTAAATGTTTTTACAATGGGTTGGCTGACAGCATATTGAAGTAACTTGCTCACTGTTACGCAGGAAACATCAGAGCTGGGGCTAGAACCCAACAAGACCACTGATTCTAAGCCTGGCAGTGCCCGAATACCTTTATTAGCTTTTCCAACAATCCTATCCCTAGAAGAGAGGATGGCACTGCTCTCTCCATACCTATAAAGTGACTTTCCACTTCCTTAAATCTGATCGGTTCTTTAAAATAACAACATTCCCTTAACAAATCTATTAGCATTGAACTTCTCTACACATTGAATCAATAGATCAATCATTCAGAAAGCATATAGTAACTTCCTAAGAAATGCCATGTTGTGGTGATGTACTAGAGGAAGAATTGGATTGAAAATCAGAAAGAAGTGGGCTGATGTCTCGCCTCTGGTATAGCTTGGCTCTGCCCCCACTCCGCGGCAACTGACTTAACCTCCCAATGTGCCAGACAACTCCCAAAGACCCTAACTCTTAAAAAGAGATTTCTTCATTGAACATTCCCTTTACCAATAAAATGGAAGATCTGCTGCCTACAATAATGTAACAATATTGTCCTAAGCATTGAGAATACAAAATTATACTTGGAACTCTTTTTGCATCTAAGATGCTTTCATCCTATCAGAAAGCAGAGACAGTATGAGGGTGAACAAAGGACTTTCCAGATTTCAGACCTTTGCCCCCCCTCCCCTCCAAATAATTCACAAAGTCGGGGACCCTGTTGTCTTTTTCAACACAGCAGAGGCAAATAGACCTCCAAAAATTTGAGGCTTTTCTTCTCCTTGCCCTGTGATTCACACTCTCAAATCAATCCAAGAAATAATTCCAATGGTATTTTTTCCCTGAACTATAAGCACAGAGCTGTTTTTATTTTTATTATTATTTCTTTTTGCTCTTGAGCCAGGGCACAGAAATCTGCTACCCCACCTCCATAGTCTGCTCCCTGCCAATCCATTCTAAAAAATGCTGCTGCCAGATTAATCTCCTTTCTACACACATCTTGGAAGGAGAGAAGTATCCACTGATCTGAGCTTGTCACTCAACCACATCACTCCCTTCCTCCACCTAATGCTGATTACAGAATCTAATCCAGACTCTTCAGTCTGACCTGGGAGGCCCATTATTATGGCTGGAAGGGGAAGAGAGGTAGATTTAGTTTTACAGTGAGAGAAAAATAGTTATTCCAGTAGTGTCCAACTATTGATGACCAAATTTGTGGTTTTCTAGGCAAAAATATGAGTGGTTTGCCATTTCCTTCTCCAGCTCATTTGGCAGATGAGGAAACTGAGGCAGACAGATTAAAATGTGACCAAGCGCATACAGGCACTAAGTGTCTGATTCCAATCCAGGTGCTCTATGCATTCTGTTTGTACCTCGCTGGCCCAACCATGCTACTCTAACCATTAGAGCTGTCCAAAGCTGACAGGTAGATTTCAGTCAAAGTGAAGGACAAGACTCAGTGATGGATCAGGATCATAGAGCAAAACTTGGGAGGCACCCTAAGTACTGTAGTCTAGTCCAGAGGTTCTCAAACTACGGCCCACGGGCCAGATGCGGCCCACTGAGGATGTTTATGTGGCCCACTGGATTATGGCAAATGGGCTGAGGGGCGGAGACAGATTGTGAGCTTTTGTTTTTACTATAGTCAGCCCCCCAACAGTCTGAGGGACAGTGAACTGGCCTCCTGTTTAACAAGTTTGAGGACCACTGGTCTAGTCCCTTCATTTTACATATGAGAAAAAAGGATATCAAAGGCGTTTGGGCAACTTGCCCGTGGTCACACGGCCAATAATCATCAGGGGGAGGGGAATTTAAATCCAGGTCATGCTGCCTCCAAGTCCGGCACACCATTCACCATACCATCTCTCTCCTATCACTCTGGGTCAGGTTTGGACTAAATCACCACGGAGACCTCTTCCAGATGAGTCTGTGCCCTTAAAGTTTTGTTCTGTATGAGCTGTTCCCTAATCACCATGTGAACAAGACAAAATGAGACTAAGTTGCCAGGACAAACCCCTAATTTTCCTACCTCTACATCTTTGGTCAGATTTTATTTTAAAAAATCCTCCCTTCTTGAGCTAATCCAATTCCAATTGATCAATGATGGACAGAATCAGCTACACCCAGAAAAGGAACACTGGGAAATGAGTGTAAACTGAGAGCATTGGTTTTTTTTGTTTGTTTGTTTGTTTGTTTTGTTTTGTTTTGTTTCTCTTCTCAGATTATTTTTACCTTGTGAATACAATTCTTCCTTTGCAACAACAACAACAACAAAATGCGGTTCTGCACTTATATATCGTACCTAGGATATACTATAAGATATTTAATATGTAAGGGAATGCCCTCCATCCAGGGGAGGGGGTGGAGGGAAGGAGGGGAAAAACTCGGAACAGAAGGGAGTACAAGGGATAATGTTGTAAAAAAAAAATTTACCTATGCATATGTACTTATGTATGTATGTATATATGTAGGTAATACATATGTACATATGTATGCATATGTACATATGTACTACCTATGCATATGCGTATGTAAAATGTTATAATTATAAAAATTAATAAAAAAATAAAGTAAAAAATAATCCTCCCTTCTTAGAAATCAACTCATGAAGTTGGTACCCCTAACACCCTTCTACTTTTCAAAAATCTTTCTCCTTAGAAGGGGGTCACTGATTAATACCTGAAAATATCTACAGATACCTTTAAACCCAACTCTCTTAGGAAAGAGAGGCCCAGGGAAAGGAAAATTACTTGTCCAAGACCACACAAGTAGTATCCTAGACCTAGAGCAGAAAGAGATCTTAGAGGCTTCCTAATCTAATAGACTCATTTTAAAGATATTTACTTTGAAGCCGATGGAAGAAAAAAAAAATCACTTCCATACACAAGGATAGAATCATATAATCATAGAAGGGACTTTAGAGGCCATACAATCCAACTCCTTCATTTTGCTGATAAAGCCCCATAAAGATAAGGTAACATTCTCAATATCACATATAGAGTAAGTCTCAGAGGGAAAATTTGAACTGAGATCCTCTGATTCCACAGTACTCCCATTGCACCCTTCTGTCTCCCTTCTATTGCTGCAATCCTCGCTCTTATTGGATAAACAAAATACGTCTTGTCCAATGGTACAGCTTCTCTCATATCTAAAGTATACTTGACTCCTTAACTTGTTTTTCTCCTCTAAATTAATTTAATGATTCAATTCAACAAACATTCATTAAATATCCACTGTAAGTGATGTACTTTTGTAAGAGATGGCATCTGACGTGCTTAGGAAGGCCCTTTCATTTCATTATTATGCTCTCTTTTTTGTTTCTATGTATTTTCTTTCCTCCCTTCCTAATCCCAGACATCTCTTGCTGAAGGATACAATGAACCTAGAGAGCCACTTTCTACCTAAATAGCATTTGGTGGATAGAGAACAGGGTCCTTTTTAATTACTCAAGAATGCACTGCTTTGTAATTAAATAAGCAAATTTTAGCAAGATTTTATGAGAAAGAAAAAATAATCGCAAAAATTCATTTTTAAGATTAGACTAGATATTTCTTATGTATAGGCTATGGTGTAGTTAATATATCTAGTTAATATAATGTGCCTACTATGTGCAGAACATTGTATTAGACAATGAGGATAAAAAGACAAAGTTCAAATGGCCCCTGATCTCAAGGAGCTTATTGAAAAGGAGCAATAGATAAACATAAAATCACTTGGGAAATGCATACGTTAACTTCAGGGATGAGCTCATGAGCAAGTGGATTCATCTTCCTTTGGTAGGTGGTGATTAAGCTGAGCTTTGAAAGACGCTACAGGTGCCAAGGATGGGAGGGGAGGATGGTATTAGTTTCAGGCAGAGAGATAGAAGAATGTGGACCATAGAGAACAGCAAGGGAGCCGTTTAGTTAGCTAAGTCAAAGGAGGAGAGTAATAGGAGAGAAGCAAAGACACGAGGGGGCTGGAGCCAGACTGGCAAACGCTTTAAAAGCTAGAGGGATTTGTCCTTTATTCTGGAGTCCCCATTTAACTGTCAAATGGTATTCCTAAAGTCCAGCTAGAAAGTGGTGACTCTCTGCGGAAGGAGCTCCAGCTGCTTCTCCTGGCCTCTAGAATAAAGAAATTAATACATGGCTTCTCGATCTGGGGTACATGAACTCAGGGGTAGATTTCAAGGGCTTCATGAACTTGAATGGGGAAAAATATTTATCTTTATTGTCATCATAATTGGTTTTCTTTGTATTCCTAGTTACTTTAGATATTTTAAAACATTATTCTGTGAGAAAGGGTCCATTTTGTTCAGCCTTTTCAATCCTTTCAGACACTTTGTGACCCCATTTGGGGTATTCTTGACAGACACTGAAATGGTTTGCCATTTCCTTCTCCAGCTCATTTTACAAATGAGATGAGAAGCAAATGGGGTTAAGTAACTTGTGTCTGAGACCCAAATGGAATTCAGGGAGATGAATCTTCCTGACTCCAGGCTTCGTGCTCTTACGCACGATGGCATTATGTAGGTGCTCATAAGTTCATAGGTTTCATAAAATCACCCAAGTAATCACATACACACCTAAGTTCAGGACATCTCCTGAACTGGTAGCAGTGAGGCTAAATAGAAGAACTTTGAATTTGTCTAGATCAGTGTGATGAACACTGAACAAATATATCTTTCAAGAAAGCTGCTAGATTCGTCATCAGAAGATCTGAGTTCAAGGTAAGCCTCCTATCACTTATTGAATGGGTAACCTAAGTAAAGTCACTTAATACCTCCAGGCCTCAATTCCCTCATGTATGGGAGAAAGAGAATGAGCCTCCAGGGACCTGATTCTATGTAAGATTCTTTCAGAGGTTAGGGCTTAATATTACTTTGAACTCCATTCCTTTGAGGTACCCTATATAAGTTAACAACTTTGCTATTTAAAAGGAAGTTAGTGTTAATGGCTTTGATGGTAAAGAATTGCTTTGTGTTTGGAGGTGGTTTAATTTCTTTTGAGAAATACCTGTCTGATAGGTAATAGAGTTTTTGTCCTAGAGAATTAATGCCATTTTCTACTAATTCAATCTCTCCTGTTTCCTTGGATCAGAGAATCAACAGCAGAATGCAAATAAAGTCTCTCTCTCTCTCTCTCTCTCTCTCTCTCTCTCTCTCTCTCTCTCTCTCTCTTTTTCACTCTCTCTCTCCTTTAATAAAAAAAATATTCACAGCATCTGCATTGCCCTAGAACTGGAAAAGGCCAATATGACGGCCAAAAGAGGGTTAATGGCATCCTACAAGGAGTTCTGAATGCGGAAGGCCTTGGAAGAGATAGAGGGGGGTCTGGATTTTGTGAGAATCTTCATTTCAAAAGCAAACTAATCAGGCCCTGCAGAGCCACACAGTCTAGAAAGCCAGCAGGACTCAACAAGACTTCAGGTGCCATGCTGGGTAGAGAACAATCTTCAGGAAATAGGTACAATGTTTGCTAGCCCACCAGCTAAGCTTCCAGGAGTGGGACTAGAATCACTAATTTTATTCAAATCCTCCTTCAGAAAGTTACGGGATATATTGGCCAAGTTACTTAACCTCTCTTAGTCTCAGTTTCCTAATCTGTAAAATGGGAGTGAGAATAATACCTGATTCATAAGGCTGTGAAAATCAAATGAGGTAACACATGTAAAGTGTTTTGCAAATCTTGATATACTATCTAGATGCTAGTTATCATTGTCCTGTTTTTTAGTATTAATTTAATACTGCAAGCATTTAGCCCCATTGGGCATTCATAGATGAGGAAAACAGAACCCAGTCCCTGCCCTCAGAGGACTTAAACAAATGAAACAAACATTTATGGAAAGAAATGGGCAGAAAGTTAAGGTACTGAGGATGACCCTATGAAAGTGGGGAGTTTGTTCTCACCTATAATCTCTGTCTGGACATGTTGAGAACATGGAATCAGAATGAAGGAATCTAAGTTCCAATTCTATCACACATTTCTTGTATAAACTATAGCAGATCTCTTGTCCTCTCTAAGCTAAAGTTTTTTCATCTGTTAAATAATCCAAAGATGGACTCAAAAGTCCTTTCCACTTCTGCCTCTATGATCCTAATTGGCTTGAACCTCAATTTCTACATCTGCGAAATGAGTGAATTAGAAGAGACAGTCTGTAAGATCCTTTCCAGAAACCCATAAATACAGCAGTTTTCTTTTGATCTTGAGTATACTCTTTGGATAGAAATAGATTGAAAGTGTTAGAATCTTAGATGGGTCCAATTCAGAAAGGAAGAAGAGCAGAAGGCAAAACTTTGGTTTGGGTGAGGGCCATGATGGCAGAGAATAATAGTCCCATATCTGGAACAGAAGATTCCCATTAGAGAGTGGTGAGAGATAGCTGAGGGGACTACAATCAAACATGGTTCAAACTTTATTCAATAGCAATGAGAACACTGAGATGGGTGCCATGCAGTCAGAAGAGCATTGTCTCTGGAGTTAGAGGCCCAAAGTTCAAGTTCTGATTGTTGCTTACTACCTTGTGGCCATGGGCTAGTCCTTTAATCAATCCCTTTGTGCCTTTTTTTCCTCAACTGTAAAATAATGGATATAGACTCAAACAGCATAGGATCAAAGATTCAAAGCTAGATGGTATCTCAGAGGCCTTTTAGTCAAGCTTACTTGTGTTACAGAAGAGGAAATTGAGGTTTAAACAACTGAGGTGAGTTCTCCAAGGTTATAAAGCTGGGAAGTGCCAGAAGTGATCTATCTCAATGGCACCTTCCAGCTCAAAATCCAAAAGCTTGTTAATGGACTCAAAGTTGGAAAGGATACATGAAATTCAGACTTGAGTTGTACAAAGAGGACCTTTCTAACTGGAAAGTACAATCCCTCATCAGGCAGTAGATATTTGCATGACCTGTCTAGAAGGCACCTGCTTTTGAAACTATCTCAGCCTTCTTCTTTGGTCTCATCTTTTTTCCATCTCCACCATTACCTGCCCTAAATCTAGAAAACACAGTTGGGCTAATCATAGTAATGATGGGAAAAGTATAAAAAAATGTGTGGGCCTTTTTTGAGAGACTAAAGAGGATTTCATATGGCAAAAATCTCTAGCTTCTCTCTAACATGGTTGCCCAGGCACTAAGTCAACAATAAACATTGATTAAGTACCTACTATGAGCTAGAAATCCTATTAAGCTAAGAAGATACAAATGAAGGCAAAAAATAGCCCCTGATATCAAGAAACTCACAGTCTAATGGACTGTGAAGTAAGTCAATAAAATGCACCAGCTTTCAAGTTAGTGTTGTATGAAAGAGGATGCCCTTTTTTCTCTCTCCTCCCAGGGGTCTTTAATTATCGCCCTCAGGATGCCAAGAGTGATGAGGATTGGAGGCATCTTCCATTGGAAGGAATCTGCAGAGGAGGATTATTCAACATCCCTGTCACTCACGTTAGCAGCAGCTAGCAAAGTTTCTTGGGGAGGGAGGAGGAGGCGGGAGAGAAGGTAGTATGGGGGTCAGGGAGAGAGCAGAAAAATTAAAGCTCATTGCTGGGCTTGATGAAGATTAATATTTCCTCTCTAATGAGCTGAGGCTGCTTAATTTTTGCTATTAATACCAAACCACTGAGGGGCAAAGACGGGAAATTTGAAGGGAACATGTGGGGGGGACACAGAGATTTGAGTTTTTCTTAATGTATGAAAAACTATGGAGAAAGAAATGCCTCCAGAAAGTGTGGACACATTCCATGCTTTCCAATTATTTAGCTGAAAGCAGAAGTGAAAATTAAAACTGAAAATGTACTCATTTGGAATGAGGAGACATTAGCAAATGAACTCAACATAGTTTAGTAAACTTGCCTTACACACACACACACACACACACACACACACACACAGAGAGAGAGAGAGAGAGAGAGAGAGAGAGAGAGAGATACACACACACAGACAGACACACACACACCTTATCGATACAAGTCAAGTCAAAAAATTAAAATTATTCATGCCATAAGCACCTACTAAGTGCCTACCTATGCCAAGCACTGTATGAGGGGCCAGGGATGAATAAGATTAAAAACTGGAGGAGGGAATCAAGAAATAAACAGAAATAGTCTATAAAGCCTGTTTCTGGCTGCCTTGGTTTCCTTAAATTGCCCAGGCACTAAGTCAACAATAAACAATTATTAAGTACCTACTGTGTGCCAGAAGTCGTTTTAAGCTATGAGGATACAAATAAAGACAAAACAAATAGCCCCTGATCTCTAGAAACTCACAGTCTAATGACCTGAGAAGTAACTCAATAAAATATATCAGCTTCCATGTGAGTGTTGTATGGGAAAGGAGCCCATTGACACAGGTAGAGTCAAAACCTTCTGGTTTCATTGCCAGCACTCACTAGCTGTGTGGATTTGAGAAAGTCCCTTAATTCTCTGACCTGAGATTTATAGAGGATGCCTTAGGAGTTTCCTTGGAGACCACAGGTAGTGGGAGGCAGGCTGGGATACAGGATAGAGCATTAGATTCAGAGTTTAGAATTCAGATTTAAAGGTGAATTCTGCATCTTGAAACTTAGTACCTATACTGTCTTTTTAAAGTTATTTTCATTTCTTCCCTGGGATGCTTCCATTTTCTCATTTCTGAAAGTGGGATGGGGCTTAGAGTAGTTCACCTCTAAGAGTCTTTCCAGCCTTTATTTTTATGATTCTATGATCTAAACATCCTTAGGGAAATGCCTAAGGAATCACAAAAGTAGGGATTTAATGGAAATACATAATCAATCTGTATTGCATTCAAAAGAAGAAAATCCAAAAAGATAATGACATCACTGCCCAGGAACTTTCTGAAGGATTTAGGTGAGGATCAATCTCTTACCTATACTCAAGTCACTTGTCACATTTCTAAGTGAATCACTAATTAACTGGAGTTAATTAACAAATTATGTAGGGCTTGACTCATAGGTGGTATTCAATAAATGACTGATTGCATGGGATAAGGACTGGACCTGTGGTTTCATTAGTATGTGGAATTCCCAGGGAGAGAAACTCTCTCCATGGGTGTAGGTTGGTACTTTCTCTATACCTTGATAGTTTTAGATATTTGCCTTAGACTCTCTTCAACAATGAGATGATTCAGGCCAGTTCCAATGATCTTGTGATGAAGAGAGCCATTTGCACCCAGAGAGAGGATTGTGGGAACTGAGTGTGATCACAACATAGCATTTTCACTCTTTTTGTTATTGTTTGCTTGCATTTTATTTTCTTTCTCATTTTTTCCTGTTGGATCTGATTTTTCTTGTGTAGCAAGGTAATTGTATAAATATGTATTCATATATTGGATTTAGTATATATTTCTACCATGTTTAATATATATATATATATTGGATTACTTGCCATTTAGGGGAGGGAGTGAAGGAAGGGGAAGAAAAATTGGAAATAAGGTTTTGTAAGGGTTAATGTTGAAAAATGGTCCATGCATATGTTTTGAAAATGAAAAGCTTTAATAAAAAATATTTGCCTTAGAGCACATGGGCAGGGTGACACAGCCCAGAAGGGTTAGAAGTGATATTTGAGTTGTCCTAATTATAAGGCTAGTTCTTTGCCCATTGGGCCATACTGCCTATGTTGTGATCTGTTGAATATATTGTTGAAATTTTACCAAACACTTTTCCTACCTGTGTCCAGTTCAGCATATGGCCTTGCACATTAATAGATACTTAAAACATGTTTATTCACTGACTGATGTTTTGAGACAATAATCAATGCATGAAAAAGCATCTATTAAGCACCACGTATTGTACCAAGCTCTGGGGTCACAAAAACAAAAGCAAAGAGAGCCCTGGCCTTAAGGAACATAAATTCTAATAAAATAATCTAATGTATAGAAGAGGCTGGAGGCCAGGAAAGGGCATATTGATTTGGGAAATTACAATGATAAGAATCAGAACCAAAGGTAAGAATAGTGTGGATTGACAGTATATAGAAAGACATTACAACTGTTGTTTCTTGTTTTGTGGAAGAGGAAATGGGAGTTTCAAAGTGTGACACACAGTTATTAGGTACAAGAAGCAGGTCCCAGATCCAAGGTTCAGGCTTTATTTTTTTTGTACCATAGGTCTTTGCAAATCCACTTCACTCTTCCTGTACAAAAGAAAAGCAATGGGGCAGCACCATTGAGAGAGCACCAACTTAAATCAGGAAGACCTGAATTCAAATTGGTCTCAGAAATTTAACATTTACCATCTAAGTCATGTAACCCCAAATATCTCATCAAAAACAGAAACAACAACAACAACAACAACAACAAAAACAACAAAAAAAGAAAAAGGAAAGTAAGAGAATCATAACTTAAATGTTTCAGAAAAGAATCATCATCATCCTAATAATAAAAATAAGAATCATAACATCACCAAGTTAGAATGGACCTGAAAGGCCATCTAGCCCAAACTATGTTATCTCAAATAAACAATTATTTAGATTCCACCTGAAGATTTCTATTGATGGAGAAGATATCACTTCTTTCTGATGTTGGAGAGTTCCAAATGATCATTTAGATTTCTAGTATATATGTCATAATATTGTTAATATATTTATTACATTGATTATATTATCATAATATTGATTGCATATGTGCTTTATGTATAGTACATATAATTATTATTGATTGTGATAAGGATGTATATACATACATATGTATATATGATTATGGGGAGGATGAGGGCTGATAACTGTGTGTTCATCCTCTCCCCATTCCCATCACTTCTAATTGTCTAGAATCAAACAGGAAAAAAATAAGTTGTTTATAAGATAGATACAAATTGTTTTCTAACAAGTTACTGTGTACCCACTAATTCTTTTCTTCATGCTTTTAATCAATATTCACATGGCTTTTTTTTTTTTTTTTTTTTTTTGAGATAGGGAGTTGATTCCCTCACCATCAAAATAGAGTAAGACAAACCCTTAGAAATCATCTGGTTCAATCCCTTCACTCTATAGAAGAAGAAATTGAGAAACAGAGAGACAGTGAACTGTCCAAGGTCCTGAAGTATTAAATGGCAGAACTGGAATCTGGAACCAGACCCTTTGTACTCAAAATTCAACCATGGCCACTGAATGCCTTCATTCCTTTTCAGGAAGGAAGGAGAGAAGAAAAGAGAAGAAAGAGGATGAAGGGAAAGAGAAAGAGGGAAAAAGAAAGAAGAAAGAGAAAGAGGCAGAGACAAAGAGACAGGGAGGGAGGGAGGGGGAGAGAGAGAGAGAGAGAGAGAGAGAGAGAGAGAGAGAGAGAGAGAGAGAGAGAGAGAGAGAGAGAGAGAGAGAGAGAGAGAGAGAACAAGAACATTGATTAAATGTATTTATTATGTGTCAGATATTGTGCTGACAGAACCATCACTTTCCTGGCACCTCACTCCCTGGTAGCAAGCACTCACACCACATATGTCTGGCTGGTGGTCTCCTCCTGTCTTTCACAGTGAGCTTGCAGTCCACCAACCCCACCCCCCAGGTCATTGGGAAAAAAAAAGCTGAGAACAGCATACTAAGAACTCACTGGTTTGGCTTCTCTGCCAAGCCCTGTGGAGCTATCCAAAACCATGGAAGCATGAGCTGAGCTGGTCAATCAGCCAACTTTAAAGCGGGAAATGGCATGTTCTTTGTAGAAAGTTCGCATCATTCAACCATTGCAAAGAGATGGGGTCTGGTGCCTGGGGAAGTGCACTGTCCCCAGATCACAGAATCACCCAATGAAGAGCAGAAAGGGACCTCACAGGCCATCTAATCCAACCCATCCTTGAACACAAATTCCTCCCATAACATCCCTGACAAGTGACCAGCCAGCTTTCACTTGAAAGCCTCTAATGAGGGTGAAAACATCACCCCTGAAAGCAGCTCATTTCACTTTGATACAGTCTTAATTGCTAGGAGCTTTTTCTCTTCATCAAGCTGAAATCTGTCTCTTTTCCATTTCTAAGCCTTGCTCCTGTTTCTTCCCCATGAGGCTGAGTAAAATTCATGTAATTCCTCTTCCAAGGGATTGTGCAAGTATTTGTAGGAGGTGATCATGGCCCTACACCCCATCCATGTGTGTACATGAGCACACACACACACACACACACACACACACACACACACCAAAAACAAAACAGCAACAACAAAAGTCTTCATTTTCATCAGGCTCAACTGATCCTCCAAAAGCACAGTCTTGAGATATTCCTTATCATGATTGCTCTCACTTAGTCCTAGATGACCTTCAGCTTATCAATGTCTTTTCTAAACAATGGTGCTCAATACCAATCCCAATACTCCAGACATAGTCTGACTGGGTTTGACCTCAGGAAATGAATGAGATAGAAATGACACTAGCAGGTAAGGAGCATGATAATTCCCTACGATTCTGAAAAGCCTTGAGTTCCTGCATCCCCCAAAATAATACTTTTGTCTCAGTGAACTAAGACATTCCCCATTGACTCAGGACATCAAGATTAAGTGGACTTAACCAAAACATCAGTTAAGAGGATCTGAGTTCAAATCTGATTTCAGACACTTAAGATTTCCTAGTTGTGTGACCCTGGGCAAGTCACTTAACCCCAATTGCCTCAGCAAAAATAAATAAATAAATAAAATAGGATTGTCAAAATATCAAAGAAACAAATTCTTGGACCCTGGATTAAAAACTCATGGAATATACTTTCTAAAATTCTCTAAGATGCATTCCATTCTAAATCTATGACCTTTATTGAATGGATGAAAAAACATTTATTAAGGTCAAGCATTGTGCTAAGCTTTGGGATTAAAAAAAAAAAAAAAAAAAAAAAAAAAAAAAACAAGACTCTTCCAGGTCTGAAGAAAGCAACATTCTAAAGGGGAGGGACTTCCTTACACAAGAGTACATTTACCTCCCTCAGCTTCTGTCTCCATCTGTAAAATGAGAGGAATTGAATACTTTGGCCTCTTAACCCACTTTAAGCTGACGATCAAGGGATCTTATCCATTCTTTAAAGTCCAGCTCATTACTCTAAACCTTCTTCAATCTCTCCCTTGTCACATCTCCCAAAGCCTTTTGGACCTCAAATTCCATTAAATATTACTGAATATTACAGACATCCATGACCCTCATTGATGATGACCTCCATTAGAGCTTAAGCTTTTGTTCTACCTTCTTAACAGGGATGTTTTCAGTAGTAAGATGGAAAACACCTTGGACTATACAAGATTATATGTTGTAAAGCTTAAAGAAAGCTTAGAGAACATCTCATCCAAACTCCTTATTTTTAGAAATAAGAGAACTATAGAGCTAAAGTGTTAGAAACTTGATCAGTAAACTGCTCTTTAGGACAGTGGCTATTTTTTGCCTCTTTGTATCTCCAGTGTTCAGTACAGTGCCAGGCACATCGTAGGAGATTACTAATTGCTTGTTTATTTTATTTATTTTTTAATTTTTTTCCCTCTGGCATAGATTGGATTTATCTGGAAGAGTTTTCTTTTCTTTTTTTTTTTTTTTTTTTTTTTTTTTTTTTTTTTTTTTTTTTTACTAATTGCTTGTTTAATAAATGAAAGCATGGCTGAAATTGGATATCTATAGTGAGTCATTAGTGAGACAAACACTTATCAGATCGGAAGAGGATCAATCCCCTGGAGATAAAGAGCATATAGTCCATATTGTCCCTGCCTCAAAAATCTTATATTTTGTTGGCTACTATCACATGTAAACTGCTGGTATAAATATATGTTTTTTTAAAGACAGAGAGGCTGCCCTTGGAGAATCAGGACAGTCTTTAAGAATTTCCCCTCCCCCAAGCAAAACCTTCAAAGAACTCATTTAGCTGTCCAGAGAGATGAGCAAGAGTTGGCCATTGCCTCCTTCATAAATCATCTTTCATATATTTACCAATCTATTACTAGTTGAGATTTATTTTTCATCTCTAGGGCAAATAATCCCAATTCTCTTTATTCCTCCCTGTTTCACAGATCATTACCTTTGTTTGTCTCCTCAAAGTAATTTCCAAATTCACACTGCCTCTATTAAACTGCTGGAATCCAGACTTGAAATCAGTTCCGAACACATGGATTTGAAAGATCCTGAGGATGAAACATTAAGTGGAAGAGACCCGATAGCTCCTGGACACGGACATAACGTCTCCTGGAATCTCCCATCTAATGAACCGTCTGAATGCAGCGAGCCACAAACGAATCTGGGCTTTTATAATTAATTGGTGAAGCCGCTTCCATCGGCAGCCATGGCTCTAGTACGGCGGAGAGAACGAGCTCAGGCTGCCGAGTGAGGAGTATCTCACCCACTGCTTAATTTCATGTTTTGGATAAACACTCCAAGGTGAGTGGAGCAAGGGGGAGGCTAAGTGCCGATCTCTGAGAGTGATTTATTTACTGGATTCTTGCATTCTGATCCATCAACAGATTGTTGAGTCTTGGCACTGACTGTATTTTGTGAGTTAACGGGGATTGTTTATGGCTTATCCATTGATCCATAAAATGGGTCAATGGGGGAGAAGCTCATTCCCTTTTAGCACAAGTCTTCTTATACCTTACTCCCAAAGCCAGTGACACTGAACTCCTGGAGAATCTACAAACAAGACGCTCCATCTCTAACCTCTGGGTGTTTTCCCCATGCCTGGAACACTCTCCCTACTGACATCTCCAACTTCCTTTAAGTTCCAACTAAAATCCCATCTTTTGTTTAAACTGACCTAAAAAAAAAAAAATCTCTTTTCTGTGGCTTAAGCCAAGAAGGAAAGTTGTAAACTCAGCAACGGGCATAGAAAACACAGGTTGCATGAAATGGACAGGGCTCGTTCAGAGAAGGGTTAGTTCCTACCAATTCCCTGCCTGCCCCCCTGAAACCCACTTACTAATTAGCTTTAGTGGTACTGCCTAGAAGTGGAATGAGGTAGGGAGTGCCCTCTGCTGGTGGCCATATGCAGGCCCTGTACAATGGAGGAAGCCGAAAGACACAGCAATCAGTGGCCAATGAGAACATTCAGGGCAGTCTGGTTGACTTAAAGTTGAACAGCTTAGCTGTGAGCTTGCCAGAGTCTGAAAATGCCCCTGAGAAAAAACAAACTGAATTTCTCTCTTTGCAACTGAAGAACTGGATGCATCTACTCATCAAAAGTGGGCACTGGAGGGATAGAATTCTGCTCACCCAAGGACACAGCGCGCCTTGTCTAGAGAAGCCATCTTTCTTGTGTCACTGGGAGAGAAGACAGTGATGTATCATGGAGTATGGGATGCGTGTGTGAGGGGGGAGCACAGGCACATTAAACTAGCATATTTTTGCTATTAAATGGGCTCCTGCTTCTATCACATCTCCATAGCTGTCGTGACTGGCCCTTCTAAGTGCACATGAAAGTCACGTAGATATACCCAGATCATGGGCTTAGTCTAAGTATTTGCATTTGGGGGGGGTTATGAAGACAAGGAGGAGAGAGACTCTGCCCTCAAGGAGGACCTTATACTTAGGGTAGCTGGGGAGTGCTCTGGATAGAGTGCTGGACCGGGAATCCAGATCAGAGTTCAAATGTGGCCTCAGATACTGTGTGACCCACAAGAAAGTCACTTTGTCTTATTATTCCAGCTTCTATGTCTATAAAACAAAAGCTGGAAAAGGAAAGGAGAAAGGGAAGAAGGGAGGAAGGGAGGAAAGGAGGAAAGGAGGAAGGAAGGAAGGAAGGAAGGAAGGAAGGAAGGAAGGAAGGAAGGAAGGAAGGAAGGAAGGAAGGAAGGAAGGAAGGAAAGGAGGAAGGGAGGAAGGAAGGAAGGAAAGGAGGAAGGAAGAAAGGAAGGAAGGAAAAAAGGAAGGAAGGAAGGAAGGAAGGAAGGAAGGAAGGAAGGAAGGAAGGAAGGAAGGAAGGAAGGAAGGAAGGAAGGAAGGAAAGGAGGAAGGGAGGAAGGAAGGAAGGAAAGGAGGAAGGAAGAAAGGAAGGAAGGAAGAAAGGAAGGAAGGAAGGAAGGAAGGAAGGAAGGAAGGAAGGAAGGAAGGAAGGAAGGAAGGAAGGAAGGAAGGAAGGAAAGGAGGAAGGGAGGAAGGAAGGAAGGAAAGGAGGAAGAAAGAAAGGAAGGAAGGAAGGAAGGAAGGAAGGAAGGAAGGAAGGAAGGAAGGAAGGAAGGAAGGAAGGAAGGAAGGAGAGAAGGAAGGAGGGAAGGGAGGGAGGGAAGGGAGGGAGGAAAGGAGGGAGGAAAGGAGGGAGGAAGGAAGGGAAAGAGGAGAGAGAGAGAGAAAGAAAAAAAAGAGAGAGAAAGAAAGAGAACGAGCTGGAGCACAAGTGCACATAAATTTATAATCTTGCCTTCTGGTAGTTTATATTCCAAGGGGTCCTGGGAATGGGAAGAAGTACATGCACTGGAATGTCAAGAAAACTATAGACTTGATGGCCTGATTGTCCCAATTAGATAAGGCAAAAAGTCTAAGGGGGACAGCGTTGCTAGGTATAGAGTGCTAGTTTCTCAAAGAGTAGAGATTGTGGGTGAAGCCACAAGTTGGAAAGGACTTTAGTGATTGTCTCAACAAACCATCTCATTTTATGAATAAGGAAATTGAATGAGGGTTGTGACTTACCCAATATCATAGAGATAAGAGAAAGAGGAGAAATTTATTTTTATTTTTTCACTTTTTTAATTTTTTAGATTTTTTTTTAAAAGATGAGATTTAAATCAGGTCTTCTAATTCAAATCATCTATTCTTATTCCCTAACTTTAAAGATAAGGAGGAGACTGAGGTACTAAGAAAAGGAACCTGCCTAAGATGGTAAGAGTAACTTCAAGTCCTCTGCCCTAAAACCAATGTCTTTTCCTCTCTAACATTCTAATTGTTATGTTCATTGAATCCCCACCTCCTTGACATCCCAATTCAATCAATACTGAGAAGATGAGATCTCAGATTTCTAATCAGAAGGGACCCTGGAAGTCATTTTACTTTATAGGTCAGGAACCTTTGCCTTAGGAAGGTGATTCTCTCACGCCAAGGGCAATGCTCGATTCACTTTATAATATATCATAGAACTCAGTGTAGTGGTTAAATAAAATCAATAAGAAATATATTTAATTTTTAAAGAATATATCTGATCTTTTTTTAACTCTTTAGAAGAAAAACATGGATAAAGGCTTGGAAAGGGCTTTTTCTAAAAGCCCTTTAGCAGTTACTAAAAATGAAAAGGTGAACTTTGTTCCATATCAGAGTTCCTCTGCTATTGTGTTCCAAGCCTCTTTTCCTCACAGAAAAAAATAATTTGTCATTGGATGTGTTTTAATTCTTATTATTTTTAGTTCACCATGAGAGAAAAACCTGGACAACAGGTCTTCTCAAAGAGTTTGTCATCTTCTCAGTCTTCCCATTTTCTACATCTTAGTCAAATACTATACTATCAATCTTTGATTATAAACTGTCTGTGATTCTCTTGATTTCAGACTGGAAGAAAAATTGGGAAAGAAGTCCAGAGCACACAGTATCCATGCTGCAGAAATATCTCATACCTAAGTTCAATGAACTCTCCTGGTGACCAATCAAATTCAAGGCATAAGGACCCTTTCAGAAGTCGTAGATTTAAAAGATTTACAAAATGTTACCACTAAGAACTAGATGTATTTTCTGATTAAGCAGATCCCAATTAGGATCATAGGATTTTGATATTTCTTAATCCCAAGTCCACCCCTCATTTTAATAGAGTAGGAAACAAGTTCCAGTGGCTCTATATTACTTACTGTATCAAATATAAAACCCTTGATCTTTTCAAGCTCTTTGCGATCTGGTCCCTTCCCACCTTCTCATAACCTATTGCTACTTTCCATATTCTTTAATGATCCGATAACAGCAATCTTCTTGCTGTATGTCCAACATGACATTTATCTCTTGATTGTGTGCCTGGGACCCCCTTCTCTAGAATACCCTGCCTCCTCTACTCTGATTGACTTCCCAAACCTTCAAGACACAGCTCAATTCCACTTGGGTATACAAAGCTGTTTACATCTCATCTTGTCCTTTGGAGAGTTCCATCTGTTTTTGTCTTTTTTGTTTTCCTAACAGATATTAGGTGCTAGTCCCCTAGCTTTCCCCATATCATACAGGGAGGAGGTAACAGAGCTGGAATTCATGATGAGTTTTCACTCCTGAAGTTGCTGCTGTCCCCTCTGTTCCCTTGTATATATAACTGCCCTGAATGACAAAAGATGGATGGCAGCTGGCTGATTGACTCCGGAACTGGAAGAGACCTTGTAGATCATCTAGCCCCATCATCTCATTTTATATAGTAGTTAAGAGTGGACACAGAACACATTCATTTATCCATAGGATTGCTGAGACTAAAATCCAGATATTTAGACACCCAAGTCCAAAACTCTTCTCACTGTACCTGCTGCCTTCACATCAAGATTCTTCTGGCCCCATGGCCTCCCAGTAAGGATTGTGGGAACAAGGGGAAAAACAGATGGGATTGTCAAATAATAATATTTTAACATCTCTCCCACTTGTCCTCTGTATATTCATTTTTAAATTCAAATTTTATCTTTTTCTACAAAGTCTTAACAGCATGGAGCCATAAGTTATTCTACCATGAGAAGCAAACTAATTTTTGGCTATACAAACTAATCAGTGAAAGTGGAAAAAAAATCTACTTTTCATTTTAGTTCATAGCCAGAATCCGGGAGCTTATAATATCCTTTCTGAGAGATGCAGTCAGGTCTTTGGAAAGGAGACAAAGCATGCTTTGCCGTTATTAAAGCAGTCCTGTATCCTGGTGTCAAGTAACGGTTAGCATTGCTGGCAAATTATATCCAGAGAGCAGCAGCAGGCTTTCATTGCTTGGATGGTGGAAGCTTTGAGGCCTTTTATTGGAGGGAGGGAAGGAGAAGGGATTGGGAGAATGGATATAGAGGACTTGAATCTCCACTCTGCAATCTGCTGCCTTCATAACCCTAGGCAAACCTTTAACTCCTCCGGGACTCAGTTTCTTCATCTGTGAAGGGGACAAGGGGGAGATGATGAGATGATCTCTGAGATTCTTTATGACTCTAAATGCACAGTCTTACAAACAGTAGCTGCTTAGGAAAAGAACGAAGTCCAGTCCCTGTTCAGGGTTTGGACACATAAAATAGCTGTATATAATTTTAAAGAATCCTTTTTGTTTCCAAATAAAACACAAAATCTGTGTTAGAGAATATAGAATGGGAAGGAACCTCATGAAACGGGACGGCAGAACAAAGATTGGGAGAGCTGGAAGGAGGCTTGGAACAGAAAACGTCAAAAGGAGGAGAAATCTTAGACCAGAGTGCCAGAGGTACAAAGCTCCTTAGGATATAAAATCTAGAGTCAGAGCTGAGAGGAGAGGAAATGTCAGGGCTGGGGGACGTTAGAGCAGAAAATATCTGAAGTGGAGGGGCCATAGAAAGAGAATGTCAGAGCTGAGAAGTACTTCAGAAGATGGAGTGTGAGATTTGGGAAAGACCTTAGAATACAGAATATCAGAGAGAGAACAGAGCAGAGAGATTGCCTTTTTTCAGTTTCTGTCATTTTATAAAGGAGACAGAAACTGATTTTTCCCAAGGTCACACAGGTCTAAAGATAAATGCGAGATTCAAAGCCAGACTTCCCACTCCAAAATCGGTGCTCTTTCCACTACACTGACTCAATTGATAGGCATTTACCGGGAGCCCACGACGAATGGGCACTGTCATAGGTGCAAAGAGAAAAAGTAGAAAGTTTCTATCTCCATTTTGGACAACTTCTCCTTCCATGTATTGAGCTTCTACAAGAGCAGAGCAACTAATCGCTGCTCTCTCCCAGCCCCCACCCCCACTACCCACTGGCTCCATGTAGAACACAGCCCATTATATCATCATTTGAGATCAACTAGGATGACCAAAGCACTCATCGGTACACTGAATTGAGGATCAGAGGAATTGGGATCAAATCTCCCAGTCTGCTCTTTTCTCAGGGCCACTCTCAAATCTCTGGGGTGTCATTAGCTCCTGAGCCAAATAAAAGAATCAGAAGAGGTCACGGGTTCTTAACATTTCTATGTATGTCCTGGATACCTTTGTCCTTCTGGGGAAATCTACCCATCCTTTCTCAGAATGTTTACTTCTTTTAAATCATTTTAAAATAGATTTTAAGTCTTAATTTTAAATAATTAAGAAAATGCTAAAGAAGTTAATGAAATTAAAGATGTTGATTTTCTCCCATCAACCTTACAACCCCCCCTTAAATTGATCCACAGACCCCAGGTTAAAAATCCCTGGATGAATAATAATCTGCAAGGTCCTTCTGAACACGATCGCCTATTCTCTACCTGGGGCCCACGGTTGTTCGAAGACAGATTGCAGTTGATAAGAGTATAGGCAGCTACGGCAACTGCAGGAATGACAAATGTTCCTGCAAACTTAAATCAGTTCAGAAATTAATATCCTGGGCCTGTTCATGACACCAGTTTTAAATGTTCAGACTCTGCCTCATCGGAAGGAATTTGGTTTTCAAATAAAGCAGACATTTCTCACCCAGGCCTGGCCACGTGACAGCACGGCTGACTCTGAACAGAGCCGGGTATGAATTATCTGAGGGCAAAGTGTGTGAACAATTTTCTGAATGGCTGAAAAGCCCCTTTTTTACACACCAATAATTCAATAACAGCTGAACACATATTCCTGAAGGACTTAACACACACACACACACACACACACACACACACACACACACACACACACACTCTCCACTATCCCACATTCACCTCTAAGCGAAGGCAGTAAGAATGTCCGAAAAGTGATTCTAGGAACACAGTAACAGATGGGATAGAAATACAAATGGAAATAAATTTACATCTCATTTGTTATGAGCTATGAGAAGCAGCAGGGCATGGTGGAAAGAATACTGAACTTGGGAGTCAGGAATATTAGGTTTTAAATGCCACTGCTGACCCAAAACAGCTGCCTAATTTTGAGCAAGTCCTAAATCTCTTAGAGCCTCAAACAATGCTCAAAGATGGGGGTTCTTAACCTGTGTGTGTATGTGAGAAAGAAAGAGAGATAAAGACAGAGACAGAGACAGAGAGAGAGACAGAGAGAGACAGAGAGAGAGAGACAGAGAGAGACAGAGAGACAGAGAGACAGAGACAGAAAGAGAGAGACAGAGATAGAGACAGAGACAGAGACAGAGACAGAGAGCGAGCGAGAGAGAGAGACAGAGACAGAGAGAGACAGAGACAGAGAGTGTGAGAGAGAGACAGAGAGTGTGAGAGAGAGACAGAGATAGAGACAGAGAGACACAGAGAGAGAGAGAGAGATAAGAGAGAGAGAGAGAGAGAGAGAGAGAGAGAGAGAGAGAGAGAGAGACAGAGAGAGAGACAGAGAGAGAGACAGAGAGAGAGAGAGAGAGAGAGAGAGAGAGAGAGAGAGAGAGAGAGAGAGAGAGAGAGAGAGAGAGACAGAGAGAGAGACAGAGAGAGAGAAGGAAAAGAGGAGAAGGGAGAAAGAGGGGGTTAAGAGAGGAAGGGAAAAAGTAATTATAGGGTTTGTAAAGCACTTTACAAACATGATCTCATTTGACCCTCACAACATCTGTGGGTGACAGGTGCCATTACTGTCCCCCATTTTACAGATGCAGAAGCTAAGTGCTTTAGACACTATGCTGTCTGCTCACAACTACCCTAGGAGAAGGATGCTATCATCACCTCCCTTTTACAAATTTGGAAAATGAGACTGAGAGGCAATAGGATTCGTCCAGGGTCACCCTGTGAACGGATCCGACTCCCTTCCCTTTGATTATAAGTTGACGCTCACCCACTTTTCTGTTCTCTGGCAACCTCAAAGCATCACAGATCTATAATTCAAAGGAACCTCAGAGGCCATGTAATCGAATATTTTCATTTTACAAATGAGGAACCTGAGTTAGAGAGATGAAGTTAGATGAAGTCACTTGCTCAAGACCACTTAGTTATCAAACATCAAAGACAGGTGCATTCCACTCTACCACGTGAAAATGGATTTATTCTACAAATGGACTCTACCCTGCCTGACCTATATACACTGTCCATGATTCCTAGAGTAGAGCTCCTTCCCCGTTTCTTATTCGGAGAGCCCCCCGGTGTCTATCAAGGAGCAGCACCCAAATCTTAGCATCCTTTTCCCCCTAATCATTTTGTATTTACTGTGTAGACATTGTTCACATTGGTCCTTGCCCTAACAGAATGGAAGCTCTCTGAGCGCAGGAGAGGAGTAGTTGTCTCTATATTACCAGTGGCCAGCACAAATAGGCCCCTAATGAATGTTTGTGGCGTGAAGGAATCTCAGAACTGGAAGTTTAGGAAATCAAGCCCTAACAGTCCAGTAGAGACCTCTGCAACCTGCCAGCAAATAGGAGATAAATTAACTCCATTCTCAGGCTACTGGGTCTGATGTAATAGTCCAGTAATGGAGAACTCACCACCTCCTAAAATAACTTGTTTTATCATAGGATGATTCTAACTTTTTCTTCCTTATCCGCATCTGAAACTTACCCTCTGTCTTGTTCTTGAATAGGACCAAAGACATCACGAGGTGCCGTCTGGACTTGCTTATAAAATGGATTTAAGTGAGACAGAGACAAAAGTCAGAATGACTGTTGATGACCCAGGATGCGGTGGATGACCTTGACAGCTTTCTTGCCTGACCTCTGAGCGCCCCACCAAGGCAGCTTTAACAGCTTTCATGGCCAAATTGTTCTCACCCACTCATTCCACTGAGGGAAGTCTTCACATGCTTGGCAGACATTCCCATAACTCACTGATGGGTTTGAAGCCTGCTGGTTGCCCTCAAGCTGCTGAGAGGGCATGAGGGGGTGACCCCTGCCCATCCCACAGTATGTAGTTTCTTGGAGTCTTTATCCAGTTGTCTGAGGAGTCTAAATTCTGGATTTCAAAAAGAACAGATCTAGTCCTTTCCATGTCTAGAACCAATCATTTCCCTTACTTTTAAGCCCCTAACTCAATCCTCCTCTTCTTTTTAGTTCTCCTCTATATGTCTAGTTTCAGCTCCTGGAGGGTACGAATGGTTTTGTCTGCTTGTATTATTAAATCTTCTATACTTAGGGGCAGCTAAGTGGTGCGGTGGATAGAGCAGCAGCCCTGAAGTCAGGAGGGCCTGAGTTCAAATATGAGCTCAGACACTTAATACTTCCTAAATGTGTGACCCTGGGCAAGTCACTTACAAAAAACAAAAAACAAAAAACAAACACCCCCCAAGACACATATATACTTAGTTTATTGTCTAACACAAAATAAGTACTTAGTAAATTCTCTCTCTGTGTCTTTATGCCTCTGTCTCTCTTTCTCTACCCCCTCTCCCAATCCTTCTTCCATAGGACAACCTACCAGGAATTTCAAAAACTGAATATTCCTCCATTCTGTCCCCAACAAGTGTTCTCTTCTCTAGGCTAATTTATTCAGTTTTGCTCCTAGAGAATACTAGACCTCTGAGATCCTTACCAACTCCCCGGCATTCCCTTGTGTGCATTTTCCCCTCTGAGGTGAGTCTCCATGCTGCTTTCTGGTAGAACCAGTGAAATTAAAGACTTGTTAAAAAATGCATCCACACTCTACATATTCAATTTCTCTTGATGTAGGCAGATTCTTTGCTTCTTATTTATGGCTTCACCTGCCTTGAAATGGAAAATTCGAGGGTGTCAATAAATGGATTGCGAAGTTGTTATGTTTAACTACAGAACCGGCAATGTCTCCATGGGCCATTTTGGAAACACAGTGAGTTTGGCAGCCCTAGTCAGGGGACCTGCCTCTTCCAATAAACACACAGATTTGCTGCTGAGCCCCATCACCAGAGGAGGGAGGCAGCATGGTTTATTTCCCTATATATCATGGACCTTTCTTTATCTCTCTAGTTCCCCCCCCTCAAAAAAATTTTTTTATTAGTATGAAACAAAAGATGTAAGACTGGCAGCTCCCCCAAAATCCCATGCCAATTTTTTTTCCTATTCAAATTCTCAGACCCCATGAAATCTATCCGTGAAATCCTTTAGAGTTCATGTACCCCAGGTTATGAATCCCTGGTATGATGGGAGAAAAATAGATGTTGAGCAGCTGGATTCAAGCATCAGCTCTATCATTGACTAGTTGTGTGATCCTGGGCAAATCATTGAACTTCTCTGGGTCTCACATTATTCACCTGAAAAATGATGGTGTAGTAACCTCTTCCCCCATGCAGCTCTACAAATATATCATCCATTGATTTATAAGGACAGAGCACTGGGCCTAGAGTCAGGGAGATTTGGATTCAAATTTGGCTTTAGATGCTTACTAGCTGTGTGACTCTGAGCAAGTCACTTACCCCCCATCTGTCTTAGTTCCTCCTTTATAAAATTAGGACACAGTGGAGAAGGTCACTCCAGTGGTTTCTTTGCCAAGAAAACCTTATGGGGTCATATAGAATTGGACACGACTGATGACTAAGCAACACTAGAACAAGTTATAGTTCTAATGGACCGTCCCAGTAGGGAGTTATTCTCTCAGCCCCAATCACTTAGCCTGGTGGTCAACAGCACAGAGGGCAATAGAGAGACTTATTCTCCACAGCATGGAGGAAAATGGCCAAGCTGTGGAAGGGACAGACTGCTCCCTGAAAAATCATCCTCTGTTTGGCTGTCCAACATCAGGGAAGGTTGTCCTGGCAAGTAATGGTGACTTTGGTAGATTGGAGCTAGATTATAGACTGCCTTTGATGGCAAAGTCAAGGCCCTGGTATTTGATCCTAAAGGGAATAGTGAGCCAAGAAGGGCTTTGCAGGGAGGGAGTAACCTAATCAGATGTAGAGCACTAGGAGAATTATTGGGCGGCTGGGGAAGGAGAGATTGAAAAAGGCGACAGAGAAGACTGCAGAGGTGGAGAAATCAACGAAGAGGCTGCCATGAGTGGTCAGTTCTCACACACACACACACATACATACACACACAGAGGACATCAATAAAGTAGCTTCCTTACCGATTTCTCTACTTCTACTCTCTCCTTTGATCATATATACAGATATCAACATATAAATATATGACATATTCAGAGATATCCCTCCTCCCGCCCTCACCTTCGAAGCTTCCAGCAAAGAGGTAAATCCAAGTGACTGCTGGGATGAAGAGCACGGTCAGGGAGGCAGCCAGGAATTTCCGTCTCCCTCTGCAGATGCCCAGCATCCTCTCGGCAGTGGCAATCTCTCTCCACGGCGCCGTTCCTATGTTGGGAGCGTAGAGTCCCCAGCGTCCCTCATATTACTTTCTGAAAAGGAAGGGAAAGGAGAAACGGGTCAGAAATCGGCACGGTCATCTGTAACCCGTGTCCAGACATCCCCAGAGGAGTTTCTGTACTCTGCCCATTTCCTTCTAGCTGCACCTTCTGGTGAATATATTGCATTCGTTCAGAGCCCAGCAGGAGTGTTAAAAGGGGGGAAAAGGCTGACATTTGTACAGTGCTTTGAGACTCATAAAGCCTTTTATACATATTATCTTGTTTTGATTCCAACAACTTTGTGATCTGGGTTCTACAGGAAATATCCAAGTTCCTGCTACCATTTGTCACACCTGGTACAAGTTCCAAAGCACATCGAGTCTATAGCATAAAAAGCATCTAACCGTGGGCCCCAGGGAGCAGAGAGTCTCCCCTAGATCTCAGCAGATTCTCTGTGGGGGGAGACAGAAGCAAGGCTTATGTGGGATACAGCAGCTGGGGGTGGGGGCAGGAACTACACTTACCATCTGGGAACTTCCTATTTTAACTATTATTCTGATTTATCAGCTTCTCACTAAATTGTTCTATACTACTGCACTAGCTAGCACCTGGTAAAATCTAGCACTCTAGGGCAAATCGTCAGCTGTCATGTCCTAGGTATAGCTCTTGGTATTATTAACCCTCAATTTACAAAGAAAGAGCATAAAGTCACTTCTAACAGGGCTCAGCAACTCCAGTGATTAGATTGCACAAGGGATAGGACACCAGACCTGAGAGTCAGGAATAGTTTCAGACACTTATTAGGTATATGACCCTGGCCAAGTCACCTAATCCTATGAGCCTCAGTTTCCTCATCTGTAAAATGAAATGGAGAAGGAAAGGGCACATTTCTCACTTGAGTATCTCCACCAAGAAAACCTCAAATAGGGTCACAAAAAGTCAGGCAGGACTCCACAACAAGTAGTGGACATCCATAAGTCAGAAATGCTTTAAGGTTTCCAAAGTGCTCATACACTATCTCATTGATCCTCATGCTGATCCCTAGGAGCTATTAGCAGACCCATTTAGGAGACTGAGAGAGGGTCACATAAGACAGGACTCAGATCAGGTCTTCCTGACTCCTGGCCTGGCTGCACCCACCTACATAAGGCCCTTCTCTCCCACTAGTGAATTCTTTGCAGAGCTCCCTTTTTGAGGAAGAGCCCTAACCAGTCAAGCCCAGTTCTCTAGACTTAACTCCCAAGTTCTCACCTGAATACTTTCTTTTACCTCTATTAGAATGCAAATTTCTTGAGGGCAATTTCTTCCTTGCATTTTTATCCTCAGCACTTAGCGCAGTACCAGGGACCTAGCTAAGTGCTCCAGAAATTCTGGTCAACTGATGGGCTAGAACTTCGCTTGTCCTTTAGAGCAAAACCTTAGAAATAGGTTCAGAAGGGATCTCAGAGATCACCTGATCCAGCACATGCTTCAAGTGGACCCTCCCCTTATATCAGTTCTGACAAGCAGTCTGGCAGTCCTTACAAAGACCTCAAGTGAAGGGGACCCACTAATTACTCCTACTCCTATGTCTTCTGCCTCCAGCAGCAGCAGAGCTACTATTACTACTCCTAGTACTGCTACAATCACCATCACTATTACTGCTACTACTACTACTAGTATTACTACTATCATTGCTACCACCACTACTATTACTACTACTACCATAACTACCACCACTACTAGTACTACTACTACTATTACTACCACCACTACTAGTACTACCACTATTACTACCATCACCACCACCACTACTATTACTACCATCACCAACGCCACTACTATTATTACTACTATTACTACCATCACCATCACTACCACCACCACTACCATTACTGCTACTATTACTACTATCACTACTACCACTACAATTATTACTATTAGTACTGCTAGTACCATCACCACCACCACTACTATTACTACCATCAGCAACGCCACTACTATTACTACTACTATTACTACCATCACCATCACCACCACTACCATTACTGCTACTATTACTACTATCACTACTACCACTACAATTACTACTAGTAGTACTGTTAGTACTATCACCACCACCACTACTATTACTACCATCAGCAACGCCACTACTATTACCACTACTATTACTACCATCACCATCACTACCATTACTGCTACTATTACTACTATCACTACTACCACTACAATTACTACTACTAGTACTGCTAGTACCATCACCACCATCACTACTGTTACTACCACTAGTATTGCAATTACCACCATCACTATTATTACTACTACAGCTAGTACCACTACCACTACTTTTAACAGTTCTACCACTAGCACCACCACTACCTGATAATATGCTATTATTAGCATATATTGAATATAATGTACTATATATAATAAATTATATTTTATAATAATTATTACTAATATTTCTATTTATTAAAAATAATTCACATCTTACCACCCAGATTGTTATCAAGAAATCCCTTTGTAAACCTTAACACTATAAAAAAGTAAGTAATAATTTTCATTACTTTTTATTCTTATTTATATGTATCCACATATGTATATGTGAGTATGTGTATAGAAATACCCCCCCACACACATATACATGTATATTCTTATACATAGCTTAAGTTAAAGCCCCCTTAAAGGTAGATACCATGTCTCCTTTCAACTCTACATCTACAGTACTGAGTATGGGACAATGCAATTTGCCCTATAATTGTCAGAGTTTAACCAAACACATGAAGCTCTTTTGATAGACTTCCTAAAGAGATTTCAGCCCCTTCCTCAATAACCCATTCACATATCTACGTATCCATATACAAAGAATAGTCTTTTATTGCTCTAACCTAAATCCCTTTGTCTTTCATCTTAAGATAATTTACTTTACCTGACTTAGAAATGTCATGTACCCTTGTTCTCCACTTAAAATAGCCCAGAACAAAGAGATACATCTGACAATCCTGGGCAAAATCACAGGAAAGACAGAGGATCACAGAGTTATTAGAGGTAGAAGGGACCACCTGTGTCAACACCCTCATTTTACAAATGAAAAACTAAAACCGAAAAGGAATCCTTAAATCTCAGCATGGAACGAAACTCACTAGTCACCAGATTGTGGGTTCATAGATTTGGAATTGGAAGAACCCTCAGAGGTCATTGAATCCACTCCTTCCTTCCATTTTGTTTTAATCATTTTTCAAGTATCCAACTCTCTGTGACCCCATTTGGGAGTTCTATGGCAGATTCACTGGAGGGGTTGGCAATTTCTTTCTTCAGCTCATTTTACAGATGAGAAAACCAAGGCAAACAGAGTTAAGTGACTTGCCTAAGGTCAGATTTGAACTCAGGAAGATGAGTCTTTCTAACTCCAGACTCAACACTCTCTGCACTACCCCCCACAAATGAGGAAATTGGGGCCCTGAGGTGTTAAGCCATTCTCCCAGGTTGCATAGGCAATAATTTATAAAGGCAGGATTTGAATATCGTCCCTGACTCCCATTGCACTTCTATCATGCCATGCTGTGACTAATTCACTCCAACCCACCCCTGAAGTAAGAACCCCTTACTATCCTCCTAGTAAACAGCTTTTATGGGAAGATCTCCATTCGAGAGAGAGCAGACTCCCTCCCTCCCAAGACAGTATATTTTCCCATTTGGGAAGAGTTTCTAAAATTTCTTGGAGTCTTCTATTTCTCCTAGTTTTGTCTTGGGACCAAGCAGAAACAATTCTAGTTCTTTTTTCACACAGCAACCCTTGGAAGGCTTGTAAAGAACTCCTTAAGCTTTTTTCCCCCCCTAGGTTAAAAATGGCCAATTCCTTCACTTAAGCCCCATATGAAGCAGCTGGAAAATACAGTTGATACAGCAACTGAACCAGGAAACAGGAAAAACTGCATTCCAACCCAATCTTATTTACTTGTGTGACTCTGGACAAGTCCCTTAAATTCTATTTGACTCAGTTTCCCCATCTGAAAAAAAAACACGCATAATAACATCATCTACCTACCACCCAAGGTTGTTTTATGAATCAAATTAGGTGATAATAATAAAGGGCTTTGCAAATTTTAATGTGTTATGAAAATGCTGGTTATTATTATTAGCTCTTACTCTATGGCATGATTTGAGATACTTCATCACCTTGGTTGCCTTCTAGCTAATCAATCTCCTTAAAATGGAGTTTCCAGAACTGAACAGAATTCTCCAAATGTGACTTGCCCAGGGCAGCCTAAAAGGAGATCATGACCTCCTTATTCCTCAAAGCTCGATCTCTTCCTAAAGCATCCTAAAGCATCCTTCCCAACTTCCTCCATTCCAGTGGCTCTATCACACCTTTGACTCACACAGAGCTCACCCTCTCCTAAAGGATGAAGAACTTGGCCAGCCTCAAGACAAATTAGGGGAAGAGCTAGGATTCAAGACCTTGCCTTAAGTCAAATATATATGTGTGTGTGTGTGTGTGTGTGTGTGTGTGTGTGTGTGTGTGTGTGTAAGCATGTATACACTCTCACACACAGATACGTATATATAAAAGAAACAGAAGGAATTCTACAAAGCTCTCTCCATTTCCCATCAGTGCTGGGCTAAATTTTGACACTACAAATGTCATGCAGCCCCGAGGATAAACTCATCACCTAAAATCTCATTATTTTGGAGATTGATTTAGCTTTGATGCTCAGAACCTTTTCAGCTCCTTCAGTCCCCCTCCCCTTTGAATGAAGAACCATTAAATTCTTCCAAAGCAGCTCTTTATATAAGGCTCAGAATTTTCCAACTAACTCTTCATTTCCCATCAGCTATTCTGTTTGCTCTTGACTCCTAGAACATCAATCAAGTCCCAGAGCCAAATACCTTCTCCATCTGCATCATGCTTTTATCCAAAGTCTTCCCCTAGTAGATGGATAATAAGCTCTTTGAAGGAAGGGACTGTCTTTTCTCACTTCCATCCCCGGCACTTAGTGCTTAGTAGGAATTTTAAATGCTGACTGTCTACTCACCGAAGTGTTTTGCAAACTTAAGTTTGAGCACAAATACCGATGATTATTGCTATGCCAGGAGCCTAAAATTCACAAATATCTTACAACTTCTTCTTGCTTTCCTCGCCCCCGCCCCACCTGCAAATGTTCAATTTCAGAAGAAAGGAAGTTAATGGGCATGAAAATGCAAGAGCTAAAACAGGGTCTGGGGAGGGGGGTTTGTTGTAATGACAGTTCTGGCTTCTGAAATTAAACACAGCGGGTAAGAAATTCCTACACGGGTTTTACTTTTGAATAAATCACACATCCTCGCTCTGGAAACACATTTGTTCCTTAAAACTCAATTCATAATAAAAGTATCAACAGAAAGTAGAATTGGGAACCCACATCACCTAATCACCACCAAGTGAGATTGAAAATCATTTCCAAATATGCAGATTCCACGGCCCTCCACACTAAAGTGGAGCCGCGTACCTGAGGCATGTTAGCACACCTCCCTTCCTTGGCTGGATGAGGGTCCCCAGAGCTGCCACAGGACATGAAAGCAAACTTCTCTGGTACCCAGGAATTTCTCACATATGCCACTCAGCTTCCTTTCTCACAAAAAAGCAAGAGTGGGATGTGTGGAGAGGCACTCAATACAATCCCTGACCCAAAAGACTCTTCGTTAGCATCCTATGTTATAACATGAAGCTCTTCTATTAGTTTGGGGGTAATAGTCTGAAAATCAATTGAATTTAATAAAAATTTATTAAAGTCTACTCTGAGCAAAATTTTCCTCTAGGAACTCTAATAAGCCAAAGGATTCTGGGAGCACTGGATATTCCCTCCAATGACCCACATCCTAATCCATCCATTTCTGCATATTCTGGACAACTTTATTCCATGCCCTCTTCACAACATATGGACGTTACTCAGAAAAAATAAATAAAAGTAATTTAGTTCCCTGAGGAACTCCTACTGTGAATGGGGGAGCATTGGAGTAAAATGTGACATTTGAACAAATAAGCTCAATACAATAATGTGAGGATAGTGAGGGAATTGATCGGGGAATAAGATAAAATTTGTTTCCAGAGACACTGTCTGAGTTGAGCCTTGAAGAAAATTGAAGGGGGGAGGTATAGAGGGGTGTAGATTGAGAATGATTAATGTAAGTGTGCAGGACAGTCTATGCAAAGGTTCCATTGCAAGACCAATATGGAATGGAAAGTGAATGAGCGATAGAATAAGGAATGGAAAAAAAAAGGTATATTGTAACATGCTTTTACCACCAGCATAAGGGAGTTTTCTTTTATACAAAGAAGAATTGGGTAGTCACGGGAGATTTTAGATCAGGAATGTGATGAGCTTTGTGCATTTTGACAATTCTGTCGAGAACGAATTAGAGTGAGAGGAGATGTGAACCAAGGGATAGTTTGGGAAACAAGAAATGAAAGCCTCAAATCAAAATGGTAGGCAAGTTAGGAAGCAGAAAGGGATGTCAGACCGGGCAATTAGGAAGCTCTAGAAGGATGCTGGTTAGGGGGAGAATGGATTACATAAGGCTACAACTCACAGTTTTTCAGAGGGAGGAGAAAAAGACACAAATATTTATTAACTCCTACTATGTGCCAGCTACTAGACTACGTACTTTACAAACATCTTGTTTCATCTTCATAACAACCCCGGGAAGCAGAAATTATTATGGTCCCCACTTTAGAGATGGAAAAAGGGAGTCAAAGATTAAATGACTTATCCAGGGTCACACAGCTAGTAAGTAAATGTCCGAAGCTGAATTTTGGTCTCCTGGGGTCAAGACCAATGCTATTTCTCTGATGTCCCATGTAGAGTCTTGCACTTCTAAAATCGGCTTGCTCATTCTTTCCCACACTCCCAGATTTTTCCCTTGGCCGTTTCTACACTGCCTCTCTGGATCTATCTATCTGTATATGTACTGATACAGATAGATAATTATATAGATTGACAGATAAAACAGGTAGATGATAGATAGAATGATAGGATGGATAGATATAGGTATATCCTCTGACACAGAACATACACACAATCGGTAGAAACCTTGAAGACAGAATGAAGCCTGATGTCATTCTGTCAGGGACCATCTCCCTTTTCCACCTCAGATTGTCTGCTCCAAATGCCAATCAGCCCATCGTTGGCTAGTCCGCTCTGATGAAATACTGCATGAAGCAATTTACAAATCAGGTTGAAATTCAGTTTCTATTAGTGATTCTTAGGATAAGCCCGAATCCTCTGTGACAGTGTTTGGACTGGATGTCTAATTATACTAAACCAAGGGAGAAGGCAATGAAGAAGGGTGGAATAAGCTTGAAACTTGGACAACGAGTCCCTGGATCCAAAACCATATACTTAGTTATATGATTCTGAGAGATCTATTTGCCCTTCTTAGCTTCATTTTCCTAACGAGTAAAATGGCAGTGGAAGGGAGTGGGGTAGAGAAAATCATGCTCACAGGGTTATTTGTAAGAAAAGTGCTCTCTACCTTGAGAAACAGACATATGTGAACAATTATAGCATTATGGATATAGCTGAGGAACATCATTAGGTTGGCTAAAGCATAAAGAATTTTCTATCCATAATATTTCCAGAGAGTTGTCCATGTGGAAAGGAAGGACTTTGATCCATGCTGGGGAAGAGACTGAGAAAATTATATACATACATATATGTGTGTGTTGTGTATGTATGTATGTATGTATGTATGTATGTATGTGTATATATATATGTGTGTGTGTATATATGTGTGTATGTATATGTACATATATACAATTATATGTACATATGTAATAAATACATATATTTACATGTATATGTGCATATATATGCACACATATATTTCTATATATGTGTGTATGTATGTTTATAAATATGTATGTATATATACAACGCTCTCTCTCTCTTTATATATATATATACATATATATATATACTGCTTCTACTTCTTGTTTTTCTTCTGTTCCAACTTCCCCCTTCCTATTCCTCCTCTTTTTTATTCAAGGGACAAAAGCAACACAATTGGCCATCTTCCACATATGTTTAAGCTGGATCAAAACCAGAGAAGGAGAGAAGGGGTCTTGGAATAACTATGGGACGGGGACTGGCACAGAGTGCTTCTGGGTGAGGAAATCTCTTCTATCCAATCCAGTTGGTGCCTTCTCTGCAATCTTCAGTCTTAGAAAGTTGCTTAGAACCCTACTTCTTAAACACATGGGATCTCACAACTGAATGTGGAGGTCATGGACTTATGATTTATCATCAGTAAATGTTGATTTGTGTACTTATTTTATATACCTATATACCCACTGTCATAAAAAGGGATTGAGAATGGAAAAAAAGTTTAAGAAGCCCTGGTCTCTGGAGTAAGAAGAAGCTGAATAATTTTACTAGGATCAAAAAACCTGTATATGTTAGAGAGGATTTTCAAACTCAGGTTTCTAACTGTTCACCATCTGAAACTGGTCGACAAATGAAGGAACTTTATACACGATGGTGGTTTGAGTCAAATTATCATCAATCTCTTCTCCTGGTCATAGAATCATAGATTTTGATCTGGGAGGGAACTCTAGACTCATCTTATCATTTTACTCTAAGTCACAAGAGTTAGAAATTGAGGCGCAAGGACGCAGTGCCTTATGCCCAAAGTCACACTGGTGGTGAATGGTCGAGCTGGGATTCGAATCTAGAGACGGCTCTCTTTTACCAAACACTGCTTGTGCTGGCATCTGACTAATGACCTTGGCTCCATGGCAGTCCAGGGCCCCAGCGTGCGAGGAGACAGATGGACATTTGGTCTAACACAGCCCATTTCTCAAGTCTCTCCAGGCTCGGAGAACGGTCCTACCAGGAGATTGTTGCCCATGCCAGGAATGCACCTGGTTCATCTTTTCACCCTGAGCCTGCTCCCTGGGCTCCTCGGAGCTAGATTGCATCGATCCTGCTGGGTTTCTTAATCCCCACCCCTCACATTACATTCTGCTGTCTGGAGGCTGCTTAATAAGGGCAGGTGTTCTAGTTTAATAGACTTGTCAATAGGCTCCCAGCAAAATGCCACCTTGGGGGCCATGCAGACAGAAGCTCCAAAGAGAAAAATCAAGGTGTAATCCAAATTCCCCACTTACAATATTTAACCTCTCCGAAGAATGTCTTGCCAAACAGATCTTTAATGCAAATTGATCTGTCTTGAGGGTGGACCCTTTTATTAGGTCAGGATAAAGCTTATCAACAGGACAGCTGATTTTATAGATGGACATGAAATGATGCTGACTCTGGGCTGAGGCTGACTTGGGAAGAACAGCCCCTTGGCTGGCGGGCCATGGCTCTTAGCACTTCCCACTTACTTCTCTCTTTCTTCCCTTAGAGTAACAGCCAAATGGGTCTCCCCTGCCCTTTCCCCACAAACCCCTTCTGCACCCCAAGTTTTCCAATAGAGTCCATGTGCACTGGACACAGAGTCAGTGCTTGACTGACAAAAAGCAGCACAGTCACAGATTGAAAGCTGAAAGCGGCCATCAGAGGGGCTTCTGAAGCTACTGAGAGCAGCCCTCTCATTTTACAGATGAGGAAACTGAGACCTGGAGCAGTTAAGCGACTTGACCAACTTCACATTAGTTATTGCTATTATTTTTCTGTTGTTTTTTAGTCATTCTGTGACCTGGTTTAGAGTTTTCTTGGCAAATATTGATGGGTTTTGTCATTTCCATTTCTAGATTATTTTACCAATGAGGAAACTGAGGCAAACAGGATCACACAGCTAGTAAGAGTCCGAGGCTAGGTTTAAAGTTAGGTCTTCTGGGGCTCTCTCCACTGAGCACACACATGTGTACACATGAATATGTACATACTTGCAAATGTACATGCATATATAGGCATATATGTTAATGTGTATGTTTGTACATGCATTAATATATTATATTTACATACATATACATATATATTTGTGTGCAAATGTATATTTAACTTGTTTCTCTCTCTCTCTACTTTTTTTCCTTTTCCCCTTTCTCTCCCTTCCTTTTTCTCTCTCTCTCTCTGTCTTTGTCTCTCTCTCTCTTTCCCTCCTCTATCTCTCTCTTCTCTTCTCTCCCCTCTCATATATGTATATGTAATATGTACATATATATATAGTATAAACACACATACTATAGTATATTTGTATATATGTGGGAAAAAATATATATGTAATGTATATGTATATATAACATGTGTATATCTAATTGAGGATATATACATATATAGATACTATATAGTATAAACACATGCTATGGGATGTGTATGAGATATATATATATATATATATATACACACACACACATATATATATATATATATATATATATATATATATATATATATATATATATATATATATATATATATATATATATAAGACTATTTACAAATGCACAGATGTATTTATATGTACTATATAGGAATGTGCTGTCCATTAATACAAGATTATGACCACAACTCTCCATGCCCCTAGCAGTACATAAGTCTTTGCCAAATGAGAGATAAAGGTACTTCCTGGCGTGAGCTCAGAAATAGAAAAGAGCCCCGTGTATTGGAGTCACCAGGGAACACAGTGAAATTGGATATGGTCCTTAAAGGATGATGCTAAGCAAATAGTGGTGACTGAAGGGATTCTGGGACAGGGGACATGAAAATATCCACCTGAGAAGCGTAGAATGTGTTGAGTGGGCACAGGGAGGGCAGGAGTGACTCAGAGCTGTCTGGTTGGAGACTTGGGCTCATATAAATATGGCTCAGAAGGCAGGTCAGATCCAGAATACATGGATACAGGCTCAATGAACCCAGGAGCATTCTGCTCCCATGAACATTAAAGCACAAAGACCAGATGCTATGCTGTGCTTGGTGATAAAAAATAAATAAATGAGAAATAAAAGAGAAACAGTCCTGTCCTTGAGGAAGTTACATTCTAACATAGGCTGTCCCCCAAACCTTAGCCAAAAACATCTGGGACCCTCTGTATTTTTGCACCAAATCTTCTCTTTCACGAGTGGGGAGATTCCTGGTGAGCAATCTCCCACTGACCCGGCCACTCGATCTGCCCAGGGGAGCCGGCTGCTTGAAACACTGAACGGTCAAGAGGTCCGTGTCAGAGCCGGGACCTGTGTCAGGGGCTAGATCTGATACAAAGGCCAGCTTTGTCCACGCTGTTTCTCCTGTGAGCCACATACAAAGTGAACACAAGGGAAAAGGCAGGGGCAGTGGGTGCATGGTGACGGATGGAAAGTGGGCTTCAGAGCCAAGTTCAGGCTCCCCCTTTGATCTGTTCTGACTGTGGGCAAATGACAACCTTTCAGAGCTTGAAGTAACCCTCTAAGTCTATTATAAGTTGTAAAGAATCAATCAATCCATCAGCAAACATTTATTCTGTGTTTATTTATTATTTATGTTAAATTATTCCATGCCCTTTCTCCTTGAGTGGCTCACCTGCACCTGTAGAGAGAGTTTCCTTGACCAGGAGTTCCCTACACAGATAAAATCATAGATTTAGAATCAATCCCTGAATAGAAGATAATTTCTGGGATGAGGCTGGAGAAGGTTGAGGAGGGGAGTCAGGGAAGGCATTGGAAAGGAGGCTGTTTCTGAGCCAAGTCTTGGAGGATGCTTGGAACTATAGGAAATTGGAGGTCAGGAGGGAGTGCATGAGGGGAGAGGAAAGGGGGTGGCTGAGGACCAACAAAGTTGTTTGGGTCTCACCTCACACTGAATGATGGAGAATAAGGATGAATCCATCCATTGTAATCCCTCTCTCAAAGGAGATTTGGTAATTGATGTTCACACACACACACACACACACACACACACACACACACACACACTACATACACATGAGTATAACTGTACCTGTAACTATCTATACCTATCTATCCATCTACCTATCTATTTATCAATGTCCTTATCCATTGGGACAGCTGGGTGGTACAATGGATAGAACCCAGCACTAGGCTTGGAATCAGAAAGACATCTTCTTGAGTTCAAATCCAGTTGATTTTTACTAACTCTGCCACTCTGGGCAAGTCACTTAACATGGTTTGCCTCAGTTCACTGGTAAATTGGGCCGAAGAAGGAAATGGCAACTACTCCAGTATTTTTGCCAAGAAATCCTCAAATGGGGTTGCAGTCATCTGTGACTGAAATGACTGAACAACATAGATATTTAAAGTCTGCAAAGTTTTCAATATCTTTTATCTCATTTAAGCCTCATAACAATCCTCCAAACAGATGATGTAATTATTAGTATTTTAATTTTCGAAAGGATAAAATTCAAAAATGTTAAGTTGACTTGGTCAGGGTCAACACAGCTTGCAGCAGAGGTATAATTTGAATTCACATCTTCCTTGCTCCAAATTCATACTATTTACTATGATACAGATTGTCTAGATCTTAAATAATTTGGCTGGGGTTTGAACTCAGATCTTCAATCAATCAATCAATCAATGTGCACAGATCTACTATGTGTCAGCACCTACTATGTGCTAAACAACCTTAATTCTCAAGGAGATTACATTCTAATGAAGGAGAGAAGTACACATCTAAATATGTGCAGAAAAAATAGAGAAGAAATGCAAATTTCTTATATGTAAAGAAATTAAATGTAAGATCATTTGGAAAGAAGAACATTAGCACTTGTGAAGATCAGGAAATACTTCTGTAAAAAGGGATGATTGAGTTGTATGTTAAAGAAAGGGATTCCATGAGGGAAAAGTATGCATTCCAGGCATAGGGAACTGCTGATGCAAAGGTGTGGAGATGGGAGATGGAATATTTCATGTGAAGAACACCATGGAAATAAGTCAGTTTGACTAGGCCACAAAATGCACTAAAAAGTATTATGCAATACACCTAGAAATAAAGGTTATGGACCATATTAAGACAGGTTTTAAATGCCAAACAGAGGAATAGTTATCCATTCTCAGAGGCATCAGGAATAGGATGATCAGGTCAACAATTGAGGCATATCATTTTTTCTATAGAGGCACTGTGGGACACTGGTTGGAGCACTGAGCTTGGGGGAAAAATGTCCAGGAATAATTCCTGCCATAAACACAAACAAGCCCATCTGGTTCACTAACGAGTGTCTTAATTTCCTTCTCTAGAAGACGGAGCAATAATATTTATACTATCTGCCAGATAGAGTTGTTATGGTCCGCTGGTTATATTAAACCAAGTAATTTCATAATAACAATAATTATCATTACTATAATAAACTAATATACTATATACTATAATGTGTAATATATCATATAATATGATAATGATAATAATTACTACAGGTTATTTATATTATTATTATCCATGTTTGTGAAAAAAAAAATAAACTAAAGCAATGGGTAGAAGTCACTGGGAAGATTGGATCTGAAAATAAGCAAGATCTAAATCATGAGGCAGCCTGGTGGTATAGTGGATAGACCAATGGACATGGAGTCCTCAGACACTTCTCAGTTGTGTGACTTTACTTTTCCTATTTGCCTCAGTTTCTCAGCTGTAAAGTGAACAGGGGAAGGAAATGACAAACCTGCCAGTATCTCTACCAGGAAAACCCCAAATGGGGTCATTTATATTTGGACATGACTGAAGCAACACGAACAAACAAACAAAAAGCAAAAGGAACATCTGATAGTGATCATTCACTTTACCAAAAGCATCTGTGTTGAGATGAATTGTGGGCTATCACTGGCCAGACGGCCACTGAAGGAAACTAAAAACATTTTGAAGCAATGGCAAAGAGAATAACTAGAGAGTATCTTACCAGGAGAATAAATAAGCTTTATTGATTACTTATGAAGTACATGACACTGTTTTGAGATCCCTAGAAACATTCCTGGAATGATGAACAATTGACCATTTTGTAACCAATTTGGCAAAAGTGGGGAAAAAAAAAAAACTGTTGTCATTGGAAAATACTGTTTCAGATCCCGCCTCTAACACTCCCTATGTACCTTAGACAAGCTACTTGATGACTGTGGACCTCAGTTTTCCCATCTAAAAAGGGAAAAAGTTGGCCTAGATGGTCTGTGACATCTTCTTCAGGTCTGAATTAATGATCCTAACAAATTTTGAGCCCAGTTTCCATTCTCACAGTATTGGAAATCTCCTTTAAAATAATAGGAAAAATGTTCTGCTTTCCCTTGGATTTGACAATTATCCAATTATCCTTGGTATATACACAAGGGGATAAAAAGATAAACCGAGTCTATTCTGAATGGAAGAATTCAACTCAGAAAGCAAACCAGACAACTTCTTCACAATTAATTATGCTCCTTGGTTTTAGAATGTGTCATATGTGCCCGTCACCGAATCTCTTTCAAGTACCATGAACAGTTACTAAGTGACTTGTCATTAAACTTGGGAGACAGAAAAGGAAAAAGGAAGAAAAAAAAAGAAAAAAGGACAATTCTGTCTTCTTGGTAGAGAAGGTAAACTGGGGAATTCTGCTTATGGGTCTGAAGATTCCTTCATGTATATTAATCACCATATTTTAGGGGGAGGGGCGGTGAAAAATTTTATCGACTGCCTGGTTCCTAATGACGGCTTTGCTATTTCCAGCTCTTGGCTGGGGAGATAAAACAAACAAAAAGGCATCAACAGTAAAAGAAATCTTTCACTAATGTTAATGCCATCTCTGAAGTTGGAGATTAAGTCATCGGATTTGAGCCTTCAGAAAAAAATTGGTGGGATGGATGTGGCTTACAGCAAACATAAGAGATATGTGGAGCATAAAATAAATAGTCTAGTTAATAAGTGCCAGTTCATTAGTTGTGGGCCTGTCAGGAGAACCCAATAGCCGTGATAACACAAGGCTTTCTCCCATCTCGGAAGTCAGGCTAAGTGCCTTCCATTTTTATCACCCAATCCATAACCCTGCTGTCTTGCTTCCCCGAATCAATAGCCTGGTGGTTTTGGTAGCCAATAAATTTGTCTCCCTAGAGACACTTTTTTTTTTTTTTAATTCTCCCTGCACCATGTAAGGAAAGGGGAATAAGGTAAATTACCATCCTCTCATCATTTGTTTTTCCAAATCTATAATTTCACATTGGTGTGTTAAACAAGTCAACAGCAGAAATAACATTTTTGGTCTTTGAAAGCTTCCCAGAAAATTTCCCTGTAGAGCTATCAGAAGAATTCGATGTGATTATCAGATCCATAAGTTAAATTTCACGGACTTCACACTGCAGGACATGTTGGCCTGTAGCTCTGATAACGTGACACTAGATGGCAGGTCATTTCCAGACTTAAAAAAAAAAAATTGCTCAGAATTTTGCAAGTGGAAGAAAATCCTGATATTATCTCATTTCATCTTCTGCACGAAGCATGGATCCCCTTTTCCATATTCCCTGAAAATCTATGGGGTCTATGACCCTTCCCAAACTCTAATTTGTGTCGATAGATCTTATGTGACTCAAAACTCTGTACTTCTTCATCTGACTTCTAGTGACAGATGGACCTTAGAGGTCCATCGTACTGGTAGTGAAATTAAGTCTCAGAGAGATTCCAATTTTCTCAAGATTATATGACTAATCAATAGCCGACCCAATGCAAGCCTGATTCTCCTGACTATTGTAAAGATCACTGCATTTGAAGTCAGAGATCTAGGCTTCAAATACCAGCTCTTGTTAACTACTATATATAATTGATAAGCCATTACCTCTTTAAGGGATTTATCTTCATCACATGCAAGTTTAGGAGACTGGACCGGATGACCTTTGAGCTCTCTTCTAGTTCTAAGTCTACAAGCCTATGTATGAGTCTCTGGGTCTCAGTGTTTTTTATTTGTAGAAGAAATGGATTAGATTAAATGCCTTCTAAGGTACCACAAAGTTCTAGATATATAATCTTAGGAATATCACAGGTGAGATTTCAAGCAATAGGGCCTCAGGGTGAGAAGATCCTTCAGAATCCACCTGTTCCTATGAATATCAGAATGGGAATGCACTCCATAACAGTCCCATTAAGTGGTCTTCCTATGTCCATTTGGAGAGTTGAGAAGTCAAAAAAGGTTGGGTTTAAATTGCAAAGGATTTTAATATCTAAACAAAGGAGTTTATATTTTATTTTAGAACCCAGACTCTTACTTAAAAAGGAATCTGTGGAATGATTTCAGGAGATCTGTCAACCTGGATAAGAAAGGAGACTAAATCTCTATTCCAATATAATTGGTTTTCTTTGTCACCCTCTCTATTTTATGATGCACATTCAATAAAAATTCCGAAAACGTACTAGATTTCCAAGAAAGTCTATGACTTGAAGAAAGTTATGATTCTGCTCTAGAATGCAAGACTAGGGGAATAACACAGTCAGATCTTCATTTTTAAAAAATTACTACAGATTATTTGAATTATTAGAATATTTCTCTTTCTATCATGCTCCAAACTGACTAATTGTTTCCATAGCTTTTTGGGGCTACTTAGGAAAAAAAATCCAATCCTTTGCCTATTTGTCAGTTATTCCATTTACATTTCCCTTTTTTAGTTTATTAGTTTTTAGGCAAACCATCTTCATTATTGTTAATTACTTCTTGTATGGCATCTTCATCTTTGTCTCTGATCTCCCTTACAAAGAAATACAATTTAAAATAACTTTCAAGTTTCAACTGGCAACCATCATACTTTCAAAGAGAACAAAAGAGAAAAATGATAAACATTGGAGGGCATTGAGGGAAGATGAGTACATAGATCCAATTTTAGTGCCTATATCAATTGTCCTCATTACACTGTAAAAAATTTTGCCATTAAATTAAGAAGGTCTTTTTACCATCTATACACCTTGATCTAGCAATAACACTAATAAACAGAGGGAAAAGTTCTATATATGAAAATATTTAGTCTTCCTGATTCCAGCCCAGTACACTATCCATTGTGCCAACTAGATGTACTAGAGGATAGTTATACATAAATTGGGCAATAGCTGGATAAATTAAATGGAATTGAGTGTTATTGCATCATAAAAAATTAATTTGAAATATTTAGAAAATTTTGGGAATAAGGCAAACCAAAATAGGAGAATAAGTTGCAAAATGAGCATCATAATCTAAGAAGAATTGTAGCATTCAACCTGAGAGTGATCATTTATGCAGGAGCCAAGCAAAACTTCGGTTGAGGAATCAATCGCTATTTATGAACCTGGGTACCCGCATTGAGAGCTGGGGCTGAAGTCAGGAAGTCTCATCTTCTTAAGTTCAAACCCAGCCATGGATAATCCAAGGGAAAGAAGAATGACTTAACAATAACAACATTAAGCACCCATGGTTTACCAGGCTCTGTGCTAAGCAAGACAAAGAATAAAACAAGGAGTTTACAATATGCAGGAGAGATAATATGAATATAATATAATTACATTAATAAGTGTGGAGAGATAAATGCTTAATCATTTTGAGGCAGTTTTAGAAGGAAGGCACCAGCATTTGGGGGGAATCAGGAAAGACTTCATGGGAAAGATGCTGCTTGATCTGAGTCTTAAAGGAAAGGGAGCAATGAGATGGAGATGGAATGTTACACATGAGAAATAGGATGTAGATTGGTATGATTTCACTATGGATTACAGAAAGGAGAGTTATTTGTAAAGAGGTTGGGTTTAAATTGCAAAGGATTTTAATATCTAAACAAAGAAGTTTATATTTTATTTTAGAACCCAGACTTTTACTTAAAAAGGAATCTGTGGAATGATTTCAGGAGATCTGTCAACCTGGATAAGAAAGGAGACTAAATCTCTATTCCAATATAATTGGTTTTCTTTGTCACCCTCTCTATTTTATGCACATTCAATAAAAATTCCAAAAAGGTACTAGATTTCCAAGAAAGTCTATGACTTGAAGAAAGTTATGATTCTGCTCTAGAAGGCAAGAGAGTTAATCGAATAAGGGAATAACACAGTCAGATCTTCATTTTTAAAGTTACTTTGGCAGCAATGAGAAAGATGGCCAGGAGGGTGCAACTGGAGAAAGTGGATTCAATTATCCAAGTGATGAGAATCTGATAGATATATGAGCAAAAAGAAAGGGTCAGATGTGAAAGATGTTGTGGAGAAAGAATACCAAGAATTGGTAAAGGGCTCAACTGAGTAAGGTTAGGGAGAGGAAACAATTGTGTTAAATACCAGGGTTATGGGCATGATGGTAAAACATTCTTCTTAGCTCTTGTAGAGAAGTGGTGATACATGGATATAGAAGACAGTAAATATATATAGATTTATATCTGCTGGTATCTAAACAAATAGAAGGTATCTATACACATTTATGCATGTATGTATATAACCATATTATGGTTCCCCCATCTTTTTATCTCTCCCCCCAATATCTCTACTTCCCTCTCCTACTCTCTCCCCTCCTCTTCTTTCCTCCCTCTCTCTTTATCTCTCTCTCTCCTCCTCCTCCCTCTCTTCTCTCTTCCTATCCAATTCTCTCTCTGTTTATAATAGGAATAGCATTTACATAATACTTTAAGTTTTCAAAAGCATTTTATCTATTTGATAGACATCTCCTTTGATATCATTCAATCAGGTAGTTATCTCACTTGAGTTTTACAAAGAGAGAGTAAGTGAATTTACAAAGCTAGTAAATGTCTCAAGGAGGATTTGAACTCACATCTTCCTGACTCTTGGCCTAGAGTCCAGGCCCACCTAACAATCTAAAAAGACATCTAGAAATAAACATATAGATAGAAGTATATATATATATATATATATATATATATATATATATATATATATATGTATGTATGTATGTATATATACATATATATATATATATATGTATATATATATATATATATATATATATATATACACACATATATATATATATTAAAGGAAAGGGAACAATGAGATGGAGATGGAATGTTATATAGATAGAAGTACATACATTTTACATATATATATATATATATATATATATATATATATAAAAGGAAAGGGAGCAATGAGATGGAGATGGAATGTTACACATGAGAAACAGGATGTAGATTGGTATGATTTCACTATGGATTACAGAAAGGAGAGTTATTTGTAAAAAGGCTGGATTTAAATTGCAAAGGATTTTGATATTTAAACAAAGGAGTTTATATTTTATTTTAGAACCCAGACTCTTACTTAAAAAGGAATCTGTGGAATGATTTCAGGAGATCTGTCAACCTGGATGAGAAAGGAAACTAAATCTTTATTCCAATATAATTGGTTTTCTTTGTCACCTTCTCTATTTTATGATGCACATTCAATAATAGTATGTATGTATGTATGTATATATATATAATGTATGTACTTCTATCTATCTATATTATGTATATATTTCTGTATATGAAGTATATGGACATATTCTACATATATGTATAACATGATTTATTGACACATATTTGCATGATCCTGTATATGTTTGGATTTTAAATTTCAGAGGGATCATTTTCTAGACATGGTGTTTTTTTTTGTTTGTTTTTTTCCAGCTACTTGCTGCATAGTAGATATTTAAAAGTCAAGTATTGGATATCAGCTCCAGATACCAAACAGTCTTATTGTGCTTTAGTACATTTTCTTTGAAAACTTCTGTAGCTGAAAAATGCATCCCTCTTCTCTCCACCCCCCCTCCAATTCAGCTGGCTCTATGTTTCTCTGAACTTAATTGGATTTGCCCTGATGAAGGACTCAGGGATGCATCTCTGTGCCCACATGTGAAGTTATCCCACTTTAGCAGGACATGTCAGAAACCTCCACTCTTAATTCACATTGCCTTTGAAAACCAGTATCTTTCCCATTAATTCTATTAAATTTCGTCTTACTCATTTCAATCTATCATTTGAGCCTGTCAAGATCTTTTTGGATCTTCCCTGGGGCTCTCCCCTGGAGGAGCTGTCCTTTCCAGCTCTCTTATATCCTTTAATTTGATAAGCATGAATTCTCTACCCTCATCCAAGTCATTGCAGAAAATGCCTAACAAAAGAAAGCCAAAGAAGACAGTCCAAGGGACTTCCCTTCCAGCAAAATATCGATCCAGTAATAAACACTGTTTGAGGTTGGCTGGGCAACTCCTTCCAAATCCCTCCAATGGAATCATCCTTTCCTTTGAAAGCTCTACTCAGACAGACAACAGCCCCTTCATGAAAAGTTCCTTGATCACCTTCAAGGAAAAGGACTTTACCAGTTCAAAGTCTAGGAGCACTTTGCTCAAACTTTTCCCCTTTATTTGCTTCTTTCTCCATCAGACAGTGCTCATAATGCCTAAGTTCACACATTTGGAACTGGAAGGGGTCTTAAAAGATCATCTGATTAAAACTCTTCAGTTTATGGAAAAGGAAACTGAGGTCCTAGAGGAGCTTAAATAATTTCAGTGATAATTTAGTTTAGTCCCTAGCCCTTTCATTTTATGATGAGGATGCTGAGGTTTGGAGAAGTTAAAGAGAATTCATAGATTTAGAACAGGAAGGGGTTCTCAAGAAGCTAATCCCTTCATTTCACAGAGGAGGAACGAAAGTCGCAGATAGGGTAAGGGGACTTCAAAAGACCATAACACCATCAATTCAGAGCTGGAAGGAAACCCAGAGCACAACTGATCCAATTCCCTTATTTTAAACATGAATAAACAGGGGCCAAGAGAGGTCGATTTGCCCAGGGTCACACAGATAAGAAGTATCTTAAATAAGATTTAAATGCAGGTCTCCTTGACTCCAACCAAGGCCAGTGCTCTAGCTTCTACACCACATTGAATCTCCTTTTCTCCATCCAATTGGAAGCTCCTCGACAGCAGGGCAAATGTCATATTCCATGGTGTACCATGCTTCTTGAACATAGTCATGTCCGTAAAATATCCTTAATAAATTATGATTCAGTTATATTTTCATCCGGCCACTTCATCTCATCCCCAAGGAGGCTTTGTAAAATTCCTTGCTAAAATCAACTATCCTAAACCTAAGGAGGAATCAGAGTTAGAGTTTTAGGGCACCAAGGAGAGACATAGTTTTAGAGTCCGAAGTCCTGGGTTCAAATCCCATCTCTATTGTTTAATACTTATAAGTTACTTGTGCAAGGCCCTCAATACCCCATTACATTTTTTTCATCACTGGACTGGATGACCCCAAAGAGCCTTTCCCAGTCTAAATGTGTGATTCCTTTGAGAATTCTAGGGCTGGGAAAAAATGAAGCCAGTCTGATGATGAGTCATGGCTCATGGTTGTCACCGTGTCACTTTCTAAGGCTGCACAAATTCTTTTAATAATACAGTCTAGAATTGAGCCCAAGATTACAGTCTACACAATCTTCCTTTTTCTCCTTTTTAAAATTTGGATGTCACTGTCCCCAGTATGATGGTAAAGCTCTCTCTCGGTCACTGCAGTTGTTCAAAAGTAATCAAATGTGGCCTGCCAGTAGCCAGTGCCAGTCATCAAAGGGAAGGACAAGATAATAATCTTTGGACCACTTTAATTTCCATTGTGTGGATAATTTACTTCAGTTACTTCAAATTAACAAACATTTCTTAAATTACCTACTAAGTGCATGGTACAGTGAGAGGGGAAAGAAAAAGAGAAGAGAGGAGGGGAGAGAAGAAGAGGGAGAAAAAGGGGAGAAAAGAATAGGAGAAAAGAGAAGAAAGGGAAAAGCAAAAGAGAAAAAAAGAGAGAGGAGAAAAAAAAGTCCCTGTCTATGGAAGGCTAGCATTACATGGTACAGATTAAACAAATGGAATTGTAATTATCAGATCACTTAAGGAAAGAGTAACAGGGTGTGCAGAGGGGAGGAGATGCCTTGTTTTCAAGGCTCCATTCTGTTGCCTCTTCCATAATCTGTCCTTAGCTGTTAGTGGCAGAGAGACAGAGACAGAGAAACAGAGACAGAGAGACACATAGAGAAAGACTGAGATACATAAAGACAGAGAGAGCACGAGAGAGAGACAGATAGAGGCACAGAGACAGAGACACAGAGAGACAGAGGGGGAGAGACAGAGAGAGAGAGAGAGAGAGAGAGAGAGAGAGAGAGAGAGAGAGAGAGAGAGAGAGAGAGAGAGAGAGAGAGAGAGAGAGATGATGGGCAGCCTTATGCCTTGCACACAGCAGGGACTTAATTATAATTGTGCTGAATTGAATCACTCCAACCAGTTTCTGGCAGGTCCAAATGAAGAAAACCAACCTTCCAAAGTATATCTGAAGCGATCACGGACTGGGTTGGGAGAAAAATAATAATAACATACACCCTAATTTGTTCTTGTTTACAATACTTTTTAAGCTGTTGGTCAAAGCAAATGAGTTTGTCCGCCAGATGAGATCCCAATTTTCTAAGTTCATTAACAGTTGATGAACAGAAGGGGTCACCCTGGTGATTTAATATTTTGGCCTTGACTCTTGTCAAAGCCACTTAAAAAACAAACCTGTCAAGGCAGAAAGGAAATGTTATTTGATCCAATTTGTGTCCCATTTACGTATAAACTGCCAGCAAGAATCTGTTTGCTATTTACACATGTCACACTTTATTAGGGTACTTTGACCACCACAGGATGACTCAAAAACATGAAGAAAAAAAAAAAAAAGAAGAAGAAGAGAACGCTAGAATGGTTTTTAAGCAGTCTGGACTGGAAGCTTCTAAAAACCTCAAATCAGGAAGGAAACATTCTGGGATGATCTATGCTCAGCCCAGTATATCAGCGTTACTCATCTATATGACCTTGACTAAGGCAATGAATGTAATTTCTTCATCTTTAAAATGAAGATAATAATGATAATGATAATGCTGATAATGATAACAATCTGTGAGTCAAAAAGGTGAGAGTTCTAGTCTGGCCATGTGATTTTAAGAAAATCTCAACCTTTCTGAGTTTCCGTGTGAGGGTATGACTTGATAATCTTTTATGAACCCTAAAATCATAGATTTAGAGCTAAAAAGGATACAGCTAAAAAGTGTCTAAGTCAGGAACTGAATTCAAATGTTACTGATTCCAAACCCATAGGTTTTGTTATTGCTCAGTTATGTCCAATTCTTCACGACCTTTTGGGGAGTTTTCCTGGCAAGATATTACAGTGTCTTTTGCCTTTTCTTTCTCATTTTACAGATAAGGAAACTGAGGCAAACAGGGTTAAATGACTTTCTCAGGGTTTCATGGTTAGTATCTGAGACTAAATTTGAACTTGGGTTCAAATGGGCCTTGTTGACTCCAGGCCTAGTACCACCGTCATCTAGCTGGTTTTAGCTAGCTAGTTCTGGGTTGACTTTATTGTATAGGATTAACACAATCACCTCCTAGTGTGATATTTATGTGTTCTACTATTAAAGGCCTCTGAGATAAGGATCCCTTTCTTTCTCCTTCCTCCTCCAAATGACCCTTTAACCTATAAGGGGGAAGGGCCCTGAGAAACCTTGTACTCCAATTATCCTCATTTTTATAGATAAAGAAGCTGAATCAGTATTTACCCAGCTAGCCTTATTTCCCTTCATACATGATACTCCTCTCCCCCTTCCTTTATAATATCTGTCTTTCATTTCTAGAATGAACATCTTCCCCGTGTCCATCTCTCTTCACTCAAAGATTCTCCTTAAAGTCTTGCATCAGATACCTCTAACTACTAGAAATCTCTCTCCTGGTAGCTATTTTCTACATATGTATAGTTTTCTTTCCCTGATAGGTCATAAATTCCCTATGTAGGAAGTGTTTGTTTTTTAATTGCATTTGAATGTAAATTTTGGAAGGACTAGGATCATGACTTATGAGGCAATTTGGTGGTGCAATTAATTAGGTGAATACAATCAGAGGACAGAGTTTTGGCTCTAGACGTCTGAATATTGAGTTCAAATCTAGTCTCAGATTCTTAATAATTGTGTGCCCTTGGATACAATCTCTGCCTCGGTTTCCCCAATAGTAAAAAAGGGAATAATGATACCATTTACCTCCTATGACTCTTGTGAGGATCAAATGAGAAAATGACTTTAAAGAACTTAGCACGATATTTGCAACACATTAGGTGCTTAATGCATGCTTGCTTCCCTCCTTCCTTGCTCTCAACTTGATACATAGATCGAGGCTAGTACCACAAAAGATATCTTACTTTTGGTTTTGTATAGCTAGCCCATATTAGGGGCTTAATAAATGCTTCTTGTTTGATTGACTCTTGGGAATATTTCAATTGAACCAGGAGACCCAAGTTCTGGTCCTGCTTCTACCACTAATTTCTTGTGCAGCCTTCAGAAAGTTCCATTTTTCTGGATTCAGTATTTTCCTCTGAAGCCAATTTTCACAGTGTATGATTTTGAAGATCCGTACCATAAGTTCTTTTCTGTCTTTAAATCCTCTGTCTTATGATGTAAAGATTCTGAGCCCTCTTCTACTGTATTTCTGAATGATACCATCAAAAAGTACTCTGAAAGACTAAGAACATGTTCTATAAATATAAGGAATAATCATTCACTTCAAATTAACAAACGGCTTTTTTTTTAAAAAGTGAAAATCAGCAACAAGGAGAAATGAGGCATTCATCAAAGCCATCACCTTTGTTGATCTTCGTCCTAGTTAAAGGCTTAAGTAGGCTACCCTATTAAGATGCACGTAAAGACAGTTTCTAAACCATCATAGAGGCCCGTGTTAAGTAGGATACTCTATTTTTTCCTTCCATTAAAATCATTTTGAGGAGGAAGAGAGACAAAAAGATCCTCTGATCTCATGTAATGAATAGATGAAGAAGGTAACTCCATTGTACTTCTCTGTCTGTGGTACTAGTCAGCATACTATGGCAAAGGGCAGAAGGAGACCCGGAAAGGCGAGAAGTGATTAGTAGCGGGACACAATGAGACAATCATATGACTTGGGTTCCAATTCTGAATTTTGTCACTAGCATACTCACCACCGTGACTTTGGACAAATAATTTAGCTGCCTATGGCCAAAATGAGGTTCAATCAGGTGACTTCTGAGTTCCTTTACATTGTAAATTTATGATCTCCTAAAGTGAAACTCTTGATGTGGGCAACAGGTCCCTGAGAAATGAATTTGACTGAGAGTTCCTCTGTATTCCAACCTGACATGAGGCTTATATATGCTTTTTCCCTTTCAAGACATTCCATTTCCCACCACGTGCTAGAGACTAAGTTAGTCTCCCATTCCTGGATTGTGTTTTGAAACTTCCAGAATCCTTCATTCCTTTCTATCTCTCTTTAAGGAGGTAGCATTGGAGCTGAGCCTTCAAGACTCAACTCCAATGCTACCTCCTTATACAGAGATAGACTCAAGATTTAGCATTTAATAAATATTGATTGGTTGATTGATTGGGCATCATTTTCATTGTCCTCCTAGAAATGACATTCATTTAGTCACTGGTTTTTACAATAATTTTCTAATTTATAATGTCCCTTCCCTACTTTGACCCCAATTCTACCACAAACTACTTCTGTGATTCTGAGCAAATAAACATCCTGTGCCTTGGTTTTCTCATTTGTAAAATGAGGGTAGGATTAGATGGCTTCCGAGGTCTTCTTCAGCTCTACATTCATATTGCTATGAATCTATCCTAACTGGTGGAGAAGTATAAACTCATAATTCCATTATATCTAGCTTGCTCTAAATAAAATATTGCTTATCTATCCACTAGGATACCAACCAGCGCTGACTCAGTCCAGACATATTACTTTCTGCCCTGTTGCCCCATCCTGCCACATTCATCCAATTTATTTTTCTATTTTTTGATCTTGCTCTAGGGGCAAGAACCCAAATTGAGGCTCCCCTTGCTAATGGAGAGGAATAAGAATTATTACTACCTCAAGGCTCTGTTCAACATCTTTGTGATTATCTAAACCCTTCTCTGGATATCACTTCTCTATTTGTGTTGTTTAATTAATCGCATTAGAAATGAAATTCCCTAAAGCCAAGATTGGCTTCTTTATTGTCCATCTTCTCCATATTTAGCATACTTTCTGGTCCTAACATATATTTTTTTTCCTTGATCATGTTTATTTTATTTTATTTTTTTATTAATTTTATAATTATATATTTTTTGGCATTACATATGCATGGGCAATTTTTTACAGCATTATCCCTTGGACTCACTTCTTTTCCGAATTTTTCCTCCCTCCCTCTACTCCCTCCCCTAGATGACAGGCAATCCCATACATGTTACATGTGTTACAGTATATCCTAGATACAATATATGTTCCTAACAGATATTTTAAAAGATGCTTTCTGATTAAGTTCATTTACTCATTCATTGATATAAGTTTTTCACTAGTACATGTACACATACACACATACACTGATCTTATAGGGAATTCTTTGATTTATTGAGGAGCTCTTTTCTGTTCTAGCTTCTCATTCTTTTTGAGTATCTCATCCATAGGTGCATAACCAATGAAGCAGGGCCTTCGTCTACATCTCTTAACATCAACAGCTATATACCAATAGATTGTTCATCACAATTACCCTTCATGTCTGATACAGTACCAACCCACTTCATTTTCATACATTTGATTACACTATTTTCATCACTTTTCTGCCTGTTCAAATCTTCATTAGTAATGCACTCATAGGGGCCATGCTTTTTTCAATTGCCTTTGAGAGTGTCAGAATTAAAGTAGCCTTCCTCATGCTGTATTGATTTTTTTTTGTTTGTTTGACTGTTTTGTTTTTTTTTCTTGGTACAGGAGAGGGCTCAATTAGGGGGTGGGTGGAGAGGTTGGGGACAAGATGTGAGCAGATCCAGAAATAACTATGGTGTAAAAACAAATGGCATCAATAAATCTTATATTTTTTAAAGGCTTACTGAGCACAAACATGCTTTTTGAAGACCCTAGGTTCACTGGGCATCAGCTTATTTATGCCTCTGGACTAAATGACCTCCAGAAATCCCTTTGATTGCTATGATTCTCATTCCCTATCCCACAGAAAGTCACAGCTCACTTCCATTTCTTGAACACTACCCATTTTCTAAATAATAGCAGCTAACAGTCTGTGACTTACAAAAAGCTTTTCTTACAATCATCCTGAGAATCATTGTAGAAAATGCCAGTATAGTTATAACCCATTTTACAGATGAGGAAATCAAGTTTAGAGATATGAAGTTATTTATTCAAGGTCATTCAGATAACCTGTACCCTCTGCTTCTGGCCTAAAAGGCAGCAACAAATACAACACATTAAATATACAGTTAAAGCCCTATGTGTTCTCACTCTGAATTTCGGTGACTCAGGAATGGAAGATGAGCCACTGTGAAAGAAATATTGATTGACAGTCACATAAACTAGTGTTGCTTGCCCTTAGAAGAACAGCCAAAACACCTGGGACCAACATCTTTTGGAAAATCCTAAAAGTGGGATTGTGAGCTTTCAGTGTGCTCCTGACAGTTAAGGGCAAGGAAGGTTCCCTGTAATCTAGAGCTCTTGATTTACATATCAGTTTCTATCTTTTCCTAAGGGAATGAAGCCACATAAGACCATATGAGCTTGTTGCTGTATTCTCAATGAATGACCTTGGATCTGTTTTTCCTTTGGATTATTTCCAATCTGGTACTATTGTTTGTGTGCAGTTGAAGCAGTCTAATATATTTGCATTAGGTTCTGTATATATGTTTACGTGCCTTATCAAGAAAGTCAAGTATCCATTAGCATTAAATATTATCCTGCATTGAGCAAAGCATTTTCCACGTAGGGAATGTTTAATAAAGTCATAAATTCACAGATCAAGAACTGGAAGAGACCTCAAAGGCAATCAAGTCCAACTAAAGACTTGCTAAGACCATGTGTCAAAACAAGGATTTGAACATAGGTCTTCCAGACACCCATCCAACCCAATCAAGAATCTTTTTGATTACACTGATAGGATATAACTTTTAGGGAAGATCGCAATCATTTTTAAGGTCCCCTGACCTTAAATTTGACAATCTTCTGGTTTTAGAATTAGTGATGTTGAAGTTCCCTCCCCCCACCTTAGAGTGCTATTGTTCTAACAATCTGTCCATCAATGATTGTAAAAGCCTTCTGGCCTAGGAATATAACAACATGTCTTCCCTTAGACTTTAGGGAAAATATATTAGGGATCCCAAGGCCCTCTGACCTTAGAGTGCTATTGTTCTAACAATCCATCTGTCAATGATTCTAAAGTCTTCTGGCCTTAAAATAGTCCTAAAATATTGTTAACTGTCAGATAAAATAATCTGCTGGTCAGTGGTAACCAAATTCCTGAGATCACTCAATTCTACTGCTGGGCCATAAAACGAGCACATCAGTGACATGAAGGACTAGGGACATTTGCTCCTGATGCTTTGCTAACTTCTTTTGGAACTTGGCCCGATTCAACTGGCGTTAAAATCACAATGAACTTTGCCCCTTTACTCGGAGATGGGTTCAAGCCTGCAAATCCTTTTGAGATACCTCATGATGCTGGTCTGTGAGCCCCAACCTTTTTGGGGTCCTTCTGAGCCTCAATAGTGTCTCCCCTCGAATTTTTAGCAAAGGATGTTTATCCTTGAATTAATTGATTTCTTGTTTCTGAGAAGTATGATTTCTCAAGGCAGTATGATATCCCTCAGAGGGCACTGAATCCAAAGGCAGGAATTATTGCATTTTGGGTATTTTTACCTGACACATTGTGGGCACCTAATAAGTGTTTGCTTACACTACTGAGCATACCTCTCCTCCATTACCCTGTCCTCCATTCTGAAACTGTGAGTCATGATTAATTCTTGCATTGTTCCTGGATGAGCTATGTCAATCTAGCTTCCCATGGGAATAATCCATTCACCATTCCTATAGCTTTTTGACCAAACTGTCTTTCTCTGGCTACCATTCCATTATCTCCTTCATTAGAGTGTAAGCTGCTTCCAATCAGGGACTATCTTTGCTTTTATATTTGTATTTCTAGCACTTAGCACTTGATTTTTTTAGTCCTTCCCTCACTGGATTTATAGCCTTGAGACAGAATGTTTAGTGAACATCTGGAAAGGGAAGCAATAATCACAAAGATCCAGTGGGACTCCATCAAGAACGAACTAACTTCATTTTCTTTATGACTTGGTTAGTAGATTGCATTCTATTCACTGCTCACTCAGTTCCAACCTTAGATACTTCCTAGCTGTGTGACCCTGAAGAAAGTCACTTAAACTCTGGTTACCACAGTGTCTCCTCTGCAAGATGGAGATATGAAAAGCACCTATTCCTGGAAGTGTTGTTGAGGAAAAAATATAATGTTTGCAAAGCTCTTAGTAAACTTTAAAGTGATATTATTACTGCTGGTACTAATACTAACCTACCTACCTACTAATACTATCACCACCACCATCACCATCATTATCACCTCTTCCTCCATACTACTATTCACCCCACCATCACCACTTACTACCATCACCACCACTACCTAGAAATAGTAGCTGTAGTAGTCATCCTATCCCATGCATTTTATACTCTCTCTCTTTGACAGGTTCCTCCTGCAAATCATCCAGAGGAAAACCACCTGTGGTCTTAAGGGTCTTTCTATAGCTAGCTTTCTTATCGTTACATGGACACCAATGAAGCATCCCTTTCTATTACGCTCAAAGTTCTTTGTGCTTTAATCAAACTCATGATTGCATGTGTACCAAATTTGCCTTCTCTGCTTCTCTTCTTCCCTCCCATGCTGTTTTCTTTGGGTAGAATATTTTTCAATTATCAAAATTCTTTCCTTCCATCAAGAACTGAATTAAAGAGCTTGGAGATCACACAGAAAATATGTATGGTACTTAATCTTAACTTTGAGAATAGCTCTGTCACCAATACCTCATTTTAGAGGTAAAGTAATTAAGACTCAGAAAAGTTAAGTTACTGCTCATGACCACACAAGAAGAAAATGGCAGAGCCAGAGTTCAGATCCATGTCTTCTGATTTCAAATATAATATCTTTTCACTATCATATTGCCTAATTATCTGAGTAGTCCTCAAATGGAATGGGCTATCTTGGGAGTAATTTTTCCTGATTATGAAGTTCTTCAAGCTTTTGATGGATAAAAACTCACAATTTTGTAGCTCTTTTTATTTCAAAAACATTCACCCCCTTACAATCACCCAGAATGGAAGGCAGTATCAATATCATTATTTCCATTTTTCAGATGGGGAAACAAAGGCACAGAGATGAGGCAATTTATCCTGCAATTACATAACCAGAATCAAATATCAGTGGTGGAATTTCAGCCAAACTCACTCTGGTGTTTGTCTCAATGGGCTGTACATGAATTATTTTTCTACACAATAAAATATGATTTCAATGTGAAAGATTTGAAGATTATCATCCAAAGGAGCCAGGACAGATTATACCCAATTGTGATGATCAAAGGGAGTTTTCTAAAGGAGACAGCCCAAAGTTCCTTGAGGGTCAGAAGACCTTGAAAGGGAGAAGACCTTTCAACAGCTATAGGTAAAAGGGGCCTAGCTCACATGATATGCCATTTTAGCTATAGAAAATGACTGAACAAAGATGCAGAGGGAAAAATATTGAAAGGGAATAGATAAGTTCTATAAACTGGACCAAATCATTAAGTTTATCCAGGCTAGCACTTAAAAAGAGTGAAAATCCCAACCATCTGCTAATCACATACTGTCCACAAACAAACCAACAAAAAATTCCACAGAGGACACATGAGAGCTACTTCCACAAATTTCTGATTCATTTTTTTGTTAGGGTGCCCATCCAGAATATTTATTTTACTATCTCCAGTACTTTTAGTTGTCATGTCAGTTCTTTTTAAAATGCACACAGAAGAAGAAATGCCCTTCGAAGGTGAACACTTAGCAAACTCTGCCAAATCCAGATGGTAATAACTTTTTTATTGACCATGAATTACATTCCCTTAAGAGAGAATCTACAAGGTTTAGATAGACTCTTTTACTGACTAAGGAACAAGTCTGGTAAATAATACTAAGACGCAACTTATCCAGAGGTTAGACCTCAATCAACCTCATGGAATCGTGAAGTCTCAGAGTAGTCAAAGATCTCGGGTCACCTGGCCTGAATGAGGACCCAACAACAATTTGAAAAAAAAAATCCTGATCAGGAAGCTTCCCTTGCAAACAAGTTCATTCCACTCGGTAACAGCTTGGATTATTAGTGTGGTCAATTGGAAACAAATATCTGTTTTTAAGTTCTTTGAGGGCAATGGCCATCTTTTGTTTTTCCTTGTTTCCCCAGCACTTAGGACAATGTTTAGTTAGTCATCAGGGACTTAATAAATGATTTTTGACTGATGGGATTTAGATTCAAAGAAACTGAATTTGAATTTTAGACACAATCCTCTAAATAAGACAGAGAGAGGGGGAAGAACAAAAAGCTCTGACTTTGTTGGTCCTAGATCTGATGCCTCTGGATATCAAAACCGTTCTGGCTGTTGTTAATTCATCTACCTTACTGCCTATGTGATGCTGGGCAAATCAATCAAATACCTCCTCCATAAAATGAGGGAGTTGGACTCAGTATTCACTCCCTGCTCTAACCCTATGATCTTATGAACATTGAGGGTCAGAGAAGCAATTTGTCCAAATTCACACAGTGAAGACAGTAGCAGAGATAACATGGAAATCTTGGTCTCTTGGTTGTACTTGCTCTGGTCTTCATGTTACTTTGACCTTGAAAAGCATCACAGTTATTGCTATTGCTATGCACAACTGTAGGACACACACACTCATGCACAAGGATGCACACATACAACTTTCCTCCAATATCTTCTCTTTAAGAAAAGCAGAAAGGGAGGGCTGGTGAAGGCAAATGACTGGCCAATCTATCTCTCAGAAATGCCATGAAGATTAATTAGGTGTTTACCAAGTATTTAATGCATCTCAAAGTTAATGCATGGTGGTATGATTATGTTAGCATTAGCAGTCCAGAGGGGTGATGGGAGACAGACTGGTCACTGAAATACCAAAGCTGTGGCCTTGGACCACTGTAGCCATATCACTTTAAAAGAAACTTCTGAAAAAAAAAACAGGCAGAAGGGGAGAAGAAAGCCCCCCACCATCTGAAAAAGTCTATTCAATTTGTACAAACTTAAATTAAGAAGGACCAAATAAAGCTAAGCTCTCCTTTGTCATGAGTGATGCCCACTGTGATAGATGATAGAAAGAAACTCTCTTCAATGATTTTTTTTTTAGTTCTTAGGTCTAGCCTCTATTTGTATTTAAATCTGGAATTTAAAATGGATTTTATTTGATCACCACAATGGCTCTGTGAAAAAGGAGAGGCCAAAAGGCTTAGTCTAACCCAGAAATCAGAGTGCTCAGTGACCTCCGGCAGAGAGAATGCCGAAATATGAATCGATCCTGTCACTTCAGGAACCACTTATACTTTTCAGAAAGAAAGAATGAAACCTTGCTTCTTTAAATAGATTTTTTTTTCAATTCCACTTATAATGTATGCAGTTTCTTCTATTTCCTTAACACTATAGCTATTTGATTACCTCAAAAAAGCAAGCCCTGCTGTTTCTTCTGAAGGACAAAACTACTTAATCTCTCCCTGAAATTCTAATCATAAAAGAAAATGGGGATGAGGGGGTAGAGTATGTGGAAAGAATAGAATTTTCTTTACTTGCATGCAAATATCACTAATAAGCAAGATTAAAGAGAAGAACAAAGGAAAATTGAGATAGAAGTGGTATTCTCTGAAGAAAGACACAGACTTAATTTCCAAATTTTGTATAAAACTGCTACTTTCTGGTTACCAGATTTTGGATGAGTCATATCCTCTCCTTACTCCACAAGTTTCCTCCTCTGTAAGGTAAGACGGATTACATTACAGAAATTCGGGAAGGAAAAGATCTCTGAAATGATCTAGTCCAACCCAGATCATTTTTATTAACGTTTTTAAAATATTTTATTTTTAATTTATTAAATAAACAATATTTCCATAATATAATAAAACATAACTAAAATAAAATTGCAAATCTATTATGTAACACTTGCTATTCCTTTTAAATATATAACAAAGTTATCATGTAACTTTCCTTTTTCCTCCCTTCATCCAGATGGCTACAATTAGATACAAATAGGTATATGCAAGTAAAATTATTCTACACATAATTCTATTTATCAGTTCTTTCTCTAGAGCAGATAGAATCTTTCTCATATGTCCTTCATAGTCAATTTGGGTATTTGTAATAGTCAAAATGATTTATTTGTTCAAAGTTGTTCTTAAAACAATATTGTTATAACTATATACAATGTTCTTCTGGTTTTGCTCATTTTACTCCACTATTTCATGCGACTTTCTGTGTTTTTCTGAGATCACTGAGTTTATCATTTCTTATAACATCACAATCATATATTCATTCCCCATAATGGAGAGCCTAGACATTTCTGACTCACTCTACCCTCTTCCCAGAATGCCCCTCCCAATCCAGCCCTGAACAAAGAAAATGTTCCCCCATTCCGCCCCTGAATGCAGTATATTCTCTAAACTCCACCCATGGACAATCCCCTCACCATAGCATTAACTATTTAGGATATTTCCCAGTCCATTAATAAGTTAGAATCTACTTCTCAGCTACTGATATTGTTCCAGTTATTTACTCTTTTTTGGGGAGGGAAGGAACAAAGATTTTTTCCCCTACATGACAACCCTTCAAATATTTAATCTTTCTTATTAGTTCTAATGTCTTTCCAGGCTAATAGGCAATCAAAGAACACATGGAAGTGACATAAAGGACATAGAATCTAGCTCCCTCATTATACAAATGAGGAGACTGAGACATAGAGGTGCTAGATGTCTCTAATGCTCCTTCTAGTTATCTCTCCTCTCTCTTCCTTTTTTTTCTCCCTGTCATACATCTACCCACAGACATGAAATAACAGCTGGGAATATATCTATCAATGCTGGGAGAAAAATAAGAGTCCAAATATGTTGTAGCAGAAAGGATGAAGATAACTTACGCCTGACATGGATGTTCTCACCAATGTTTTCCCGGTAGACGTATCCAGGTGTGTGAAAACCACAAGAGGCCCGAGTATTTGCATATCATCTGCCTGTAGTTTGTGAAGGCTTGACAGATTGTACCATCTTTTCTCAAGAAAGTGTTTGAGTTAAAAAACAGCATGGCTTCCCAAAGGCCTGAATAGTATAAAGGAAAAGGTTCTGGTCTGGACTCAAGATATCTGACCTGGTTCTGTCCCAAACTTTCTTTTTTAATTTTAATTTTTTTAGGTTATATATGTTGATTCATTTTTATTTATTTATTTCCATAAGAGTCATTTTGGGGAAGAAAAGGAAACAAACAAAAACAGAATAAAAGGGGAAAATCATGAGAAAGAAAAAGACCAAAAAATTTGGGTGAAAATATTGTATAGTTTTCTCTCTGGATGTAGATGGCATTTTCCATCACAAGTCTATTGGAATTATCTTGAATCACCTCATTGTTGAAAAGAGTCAAGTTTATCACATTTGATCATCATATAATCTTGTTATTGTGTACAATGTTTTCCTGATTCTGCTTACTTCACTCAGCATCAACTCGTATGAGTCTTTCCAGGCTTTTCTAAATTCAGCCTGATCATCATTTTTTAAATTGAACATTAGTATTCCATTACATTCATATACCATAACTTATCCAGTCATTCCACAATTAATGGGCATTCATTCATTTTCCAATTCTTTGCCACCACAACAAGAAGGGCGACAAGCATTTTTGCACATAGGGGTTCTTTCCCCTCTTTTATGATCTTTTTGGGATACAGACCCAGTAAATGCCACTAACTTTCTAAGTGAACTCAGTTATGTCGTCTTTCTTCCTCCGTTATGTTCTGGTTCTCAGTTTCCTCAAGTCTCTAATAATGGGAATAATAAAACTTTCACAATTGAAGGTTAATGTGAGTAGCAAATTGCATATATAAAGGTCAGTAATTACCATCTGACCAGGAACATGCCTGCAAAAATTCTTATTTTGTTGAAATAGTCTACACACCTGATATTAGACAGTAATACAACTGATATTTAGAGTCTGATTTAAGTCAGCAAAGCCTCTGGGACATGTATAAAAAACTTCATATTTATATTTCAGGTGGGGAAAAACTGAAATTCAGAGATGTCAGTTGACAAGTCCAGAGTCACAGAGTCTAAAGAAGAATTGGAACCAGAGATTTTTATCTCAAAGTCCAGCTCTATCTACTGCCCACATGAATGGAATGGGAATCCCTTAAACCTCCAACACAAATGAAGACCTCTTATGTATATATATATGTATGTATATATATATATATATATATATATATATATATATGTATATATATATATATATGTATATATATATATATGGATCTCTATGAGCTGTATGTACTGAGTTTTAAAATATATTAATAAATTCTTATTATATATTATATATTAAATTAATTTTTAAAAAATTAAATATTATATATTAAAAACATTATTTTGCATTTATTTTGTTAAATATTTCCAAATTATATTCTAATCTCTTTCAGACTGTCTTTAGGAATGTTGTGGGAATGACTCACTGGTCACAAGTCTGACACATCTAACTTAAATCTTTGACCACAGGTCTCATTTCATGATGCTCATTCCATGAGTGCCCACCAAATTTCAAAGATTTTTTCATAGGTAAATCATATGGAAAAACCTGTCTCAGAAGGGCCTAGAAATCAGGTCATGTGAAGATTTATTCAAGAAAGTGGTAATGTTTGCCCTAGAAAGGATAATGCTTGCAAGAGGTAATACTCTGGCAAAGCTGAATAAGTTGGAATAAGCTTAACTAGAGGCTTGCTAAATCAAGAAAAGAGAGGAGGGAATGGTCTCAGTGTGCTTCTGGTAGGATATCTTAGGGCTTTCAGACCATCTTCTAAAAATGAGAGAGAGAGAGAAGTGAGAGAGAGAAGAGAGAGAGTGAAGAGGAGAGAGAGAGTGAAGAGGAGAGAGAGAGAGAGAGAGAGAGAGAGAGAGAGAGAGAGAGAGAGAGAGAGAGAGAGAGAGAGAGAGAGAGAAGAGAGAGAAGTGAGAGGGAGAAGAGAGAGAGTGAAGAGGAGAGAGAGAGAAAGAGAAAGAAAGAAGAATGGAAGACTGGATAGATAGGTAGATAGATATTTTTAATAGAGTAGCTATGCAATATAATGGATAGAGTACTAGATTGATAATCAACTAAGAGCTGAATTTAAATTTTAAGATACTTACTAGCTATGTGACCTACACAAGTTATTCCAACCTTCTCAGCTTCAGCTCCCTTATCTGTAAAATAGGAATAATAATAGTACCTACCTCACAAGGCTGTTATTAAATTCGATGGTATAATATATTAAACCATTTGCTATCTAGGGGAGGGTGTAGGGGAAAGTGAGGGGGGGAAATTGGAACACAAGGCTTTGCAAGGGCTAATGTTGAAAAACTGTTCATGCATATGTTTTGAAAAATAAAAAGCTTTAATAAAAATAGAATAAAAAAGACTTGCCAAAGTGCTAATACAATCAAATGTATTACTAGAGAAAATCTGACCAATATTTCAAGTTCATTCTAAGCTATCACAGTTCACACAATGATTTTAGGGATGTGGTGTTGCCAGTAAACATTGTTCTAGTTTTAATCTTCATGTTGCAAAAATTATGAAGAGAATTCTTGAAAAATGATTTCAATTGTTATCCTGAATGAACTAGATGATGTAGAACTCTTTTCCAATAATTATAAAGTAAACTGAAGTAAAAATAATGATTAAAGGTATGCTACAGCCTGTCTGACAGCTAAAATATTATGTACAGTTTTATTCAGTTAAGTGACAGAGTGGATAAATTACGGATTTAGAGACAAAGACTTGAGTTTGAATCCTGGTCCTAATATTAGTGTTTTGACCCTGGATTGCTCACTTGATTATTATTAGCCTCAGTTTTCTCAGCTGTTAAATAGCAATAATAATAGTAATCATCTCCCAGGATTGTTGAGTGAATCAAGGAAGTGCTTCACAAATGCATAAATAGTATCTCCTCCTATTATTATTATTATTATTATTATTATCATCATCTTTTTATAATTAGTACTCAAAATGCTAAGTAAAGGCCAATAAATTTAATATTGTCTTATCCCTATAAGAATAAAAGATCTAACATATATAGAGCGATATGATTATTGTGGAGAAAAGAGATTTCTTTGAGTTTGAGTTTAGTTAATTAATGAGGGAGATGCTGCAATTGAGTATTTAATGAGGAAAATATTCAAACATATCCCCCAGTCATGATCTGATTGAAAGTGTAATAAGTAAAGTAGCTATCTTTTGGATAACATATAACTTTTATAGATAAAGGGTCCTCCTATGAACCTATGTTGGGTTTAGTGCATAGAAATATAGTATGGATTTAAATTTTTTTAAAGATCTTTTGAATGCTACTTCTTATAATTTTCTATTTGTTATTGTATTAAACATGAAACATTATTATGCTTTAAAAATAAAAATAAATTAGATGGTATATAAAAAGCATTTTGCTACCCTAGAGCATAATAGAAAGGCTAGCCGCTATGACCACGGTCCTTGTCACCACTATTATTATCCAAGATAGGGAGATAAACCCAGGAACCCATTATGAAAATACCTGATTGTTCCAGAGCTCAGACTGCTGACAGAAGGCCAGATGGCAAACAAATGACAACTACATTTTAAAAATTAAGGACTTCTAGGCACA